>NW_024732780.1:5866355-6088873 GCF_018991925.1 Homarus americanus
AAGTGTGTGTGGGTAGATTGGAGGTATTATTAGGTGGTGTTGGAAGGTGTGTGGCCAGATGGTGTGGAGGATGGAAGGTGATTGTAGGAGGTGTGCTGTGTGTGGTGGTGTTGGAGGTAGCTGTGTAGTGGTCCCAGAAGGAGGGTGTGTGTGGGTAGGTGCTAGGAGGTGTGGCAGGTGGTGTTGAGGTGTGTGTGGGTGTTGGAAGGTGTGTGGGTGGTGGAGAGTATGTGTGGGTCAGGAGGTGTGTGTGGGTGGTGTTGGAGGGTGTGCGTGCTGATGGTGTGGAGATTGAATATTGTGGGTTGTGTTGGAAACCACAAAAAAAAAAAAAAAAAGGTAAGTGTGTGTGTGGGTGGTGGGAGGTGTGTGTGTGGGTAAAGGTGTGGCCCAGGTTGTGTGCATGTGGGTGTGACCCCGAGGTGCCATGTGTGAGGCAGGATTGGAAGGTGTGCCACCTAGGTAGTATTTGGAAGGTATGTGAGGTAAGGTGATTGGAGGGTGTGTGGGTGGTGTGGGGTGTGTGTAACAAGTGTGGGTGGTGTTGGAGGGTGTGGAAGGTGGTGTTGGAGTGTGTGTGTGGGTGGTGTTGGAGGTGTTGTGATGGTGGTGTTGGAGGGTGTGTGGGTGGTGTTGGAGGTGTGTGTGGGTGGGTAGTGTATTGACAGGTGGTGATAGGAGAGTGTGTGATGGGTGGTGTTGGAGAGTGTGTGTAGGTGGTGTTGGGAGGGTGTGTGATGGTGGTGTTGGAGGGTGTGTGTGGGTGGTGTTGGAGGTGTGTGTGTGTGGGTGGTGTTGGAGGGTGTGTGGTGGTGTTGGAGGGTGTGTGGTGGTGTTGGGGGGTGTGTGATGGTGGTTTGGGTGTGTGATGGTGGTGTTGGAGTGGGTGTGTGTTGGTGGTGTTGAGAGGGGTGTGTGTGGTGGTGTTGGAAGGGTGTGTGATGGTGGTGTTGGGGTGTGTGATGTTGGTGTTGAAAGGTGTGTGATGGTGGTGTTGGAGGGTGTGTGTTGGTGGTGTTGGAGGGTGTAGTGGTGGTGTTGAGGGGTGTGTGGTGGTGGTGTTGAGGTGTATGATGGTGGTGTTGAGGGTGTGTGTTGGTGGTATTGGAAGGTGTGTGTTGGTGTTGAAGGGTGTGTGTTAGTGGTGTTGATGTGTGTGTAATGGTGGTGTTGGAGGGTGTGTGATGGTGGTGTTGAAGGTGTGTGTTGGTGGTGTTGGAGGGTGTGTGTTGTTGGTGTGTGTTAGTGGTGTTGGTGTGTTGGTGGTGTTGGAGGTGTGTGATGGTGGTGTTGGCAGGTATGTGTGTGGTGGTGTTGGAGGTGTGTGAGTGGTGGTGTTGAAGGTGTGTGTTGGTGGTGTTGGAGGTGTGATTTGGTGGTGTTGGAGGTTGTGTGTTGGTGGTGTTGGAGGTGTGATGGTGGTGTTGGTGTTGTTGTTGGAGGTGTGATGGTGGTGTTGGAGGTGTGTGGTGTGGAGGGTGTGTGATGGTGGTGTTGGAGGGTGTGTGTTGTGGTGCTGGAGGGTGTGTGTTGGTGGTGTTGGAGGGTGTGTTGGTGTTGGGGGGTGTGATGGTGGTGTTGGTGTTGTTGGAGGGGGTGTGATGGTGGTGTTGGAGGGTGTGTGGTGGTGTTGGAGGGTGTGTGATGATGGTGTGGTGTTGGAGGGTGTGTGTTGTGGTGCTGGAGGTGTGTGGTGGTGGTGTTGGAGGTGTGTGTTCGTGGTGTTGATGGATGTGTGATGGTGGTGTTGGAGGGTGTGTGATGATGGTGTTGGAGGTGTGTGATGGTGGTGTTGGAGGTGTGTGATGGTTGTTGGAGGGTGTGTGTTGTGGTGCTGGAGGGTGTGTGATGGTGGTGTTGGAGGGTGTGTGATGGTGGTGTTGGAGGGTGTGTGTTGTGGTGCTGGAGGGTGTGTGATGGTGGTGTTGGAGGGTGTGATGGTGGTGTTGGAGGGTGTGTTGGTGGTGTTGGAGGGTGTGTGATGGTGGTGTTGGAGGGTGTGATGGTGGTGTTGGAGGGTGTGTGTTGGTGGTGTTGGAGGGTGTGTGATGGTGGTGGTGGAGGGTGTGTGATGGTGGTGTTGGAGGTGTGTGTTGGTGGTGTTGGAGGTGTGTGATGGTGGTTTGGAGGTATGTGATGGTGTTCGAGGTGTGTGATGGTGGTGTTGGAGGTGTGTGTTGGTGGTGTTGGAGGGTGTGTGGTGGTGTTGGAGGGTGTGTGATGGTGGTGTTGGAGGGTGTGTGTGATGGTGGTGTTGGAGGGTGTGTGTTTGGTGGTGTTGGAGGTGTGTGAGTGGTGGTGGTGGGGTGTGTGATGGGGTGTTGGAGGGTGTGTGTTGGGTGGTGTTGGAGGGTGTGTGGTGTTGGTGTGTGATGGTGGTGTTGGAGGGTGTGTGTTGGTGGTGTTGGAGGGTGTGTGATGGTGGTGGTGGAGGGTGTGTGATGGTGGTGTTGGAGGTGTGTGTTGGTGGTGTTGGAGGTGTGTGATGGTGGTGTTGGAGGTGTGTGGTGGGTGGTGTTGGAGGGTGTGTGATGGTGGTGGTGGAGGGTGTGTGATGGTGGTGTTGGAGGGTGTGTGGTGGTGGGAGGGTTGTGTGGTGGTGTTGGAGGGTGTGTGTGATGGTGGTGTTGGAGGGTGTGTGTTGTGGTGCTGGAGGTGTGTGATGGTGGTGTTGGAGGTGTGTGATGGTGGTGTTGGAGGTGTGTGTTGTGGTGCTTGAGGGTGTGTGATGGTGGTGTTGGAGGGTGTGTGATGGTGGTGTTGGAGGGTGTGTGTTGGTGGTGTTGAGGTGTGTGTTGGTGGTGTGGAGGGGTGTGTGATGGTGGTGTTGAGGGGTGTGATGGTGGTGTTGGAGGGTGTGTGTTGGTGGTGTTGGAGGGTGTGTGATGGTGGTGTTGGAGGTGTTGGTGGTGTTGGAGGTGTTGGGGGTGTGTGATGGTGGTTTTGGAGGGTATGTGATGGTGTTCGAGGGTGTGTGATGGTGGTGTTGGAGGGTGTGTTGGTGGTGTTGGAGGGTGTGTGATGGTGTGTTGGAGGTGTGATGGTGGTGTTGGAGGGTGTGTGATGGTGGTGTGTTGAGGGGTGTGTGTGATGGTGGTGTTGGAGGTGGTGTTGGTGGTGTTGGAGGTGTGTGATGGTGGTGTTGGAGGGGTGTGATGGTGGTGTTGGAGGGTGTGTGTGTTGGTGGTGTTGAGGGTGTGTGATGGTGGTGGTGGTAGGTTGGAGGGTGTGATGTTGGTGTTGGGTTGAGGGTGTGATGGTGGTGTTGGAGGGTGTGTTGGTGGTGTTGAGGGTGTGATGTTGGTGTTGGTCGTGTTGGAGGGTGTGGATGGTGGTGTTGGAGGGTGTGTGTTGGTGGTGTTGGAGGGTGTGTGATGGTGGTGGTGGTAGTGTTGGAGGGTGTGATGTTGGTGTTGGTCGTGTTGGAGGGTGTGTGTGGTGGTGTTGAGGGTGTGTGTTGGTGGTGTTGGAGGGGTGTGTGATGGTGGTGGTGGTAGTGTTGGAGGGTGTGATGTTGGTGTTGGTCGGTTGGAGGGTGTGTGATGGTGGTGTTGGAGGGTGTGTGATGGTGGTGTTGGAGGGTGCGTGATGGTGGTGTTGGAGGGTGTGTGATGGTGGTGTTGGAGGGTGCGTGATGGTGGTGTTGGAGGTAGCAGTGAACAACACACGCAGCGGCGGTAGGACACAGACTGAGCAGATATATACAAACCAGATACGCCAAGCCTCGCGTGGCATGTTTGGCGTGGGATTTAGCAGAATCACGCTCGATTTAGTGAAATAGTTTAGTAAATCAAGCGAACATAACGGAAAGCTTGATTTAGCAGAAATTTTTATTTAACGAAGAGGGATGGCTCGAACTATTCTGTTAAATCGAGAAAATACTGTACTCATACGTGTCTCTTGTTGTTTTCTTTAAAGTTTATAATTTTCCAATTGTCAAAACAACCTTTGCAATGAGTCAGTGAGTTCAAATCAAATTACCTTATTTACCGGCGTATAAGACGCATTTTTTTTTTTTTTTTTTAAATGTATCCCAAATTACCCTGCATCTAATGTGCCCGTGTTACGGATGGGAGGCCAAGCGCCATAGGCAGAGGTGCCTAGCTAGGTAGCCTGGGACGAGCATTAGTCCACTGAGCACAAAATTGTGTTACTAATAATAAAATACTGAAAAACAAGCCAAATTATCACATTCTATTATCACAAACTTACGACAAATTTGCAGAAGACATAAATAATGGCTTACATTGGCCTAACGACAGAGGGAAGCTCACAACATCTCACTGTAGGTCCTTCCCCAGCATACGTAACCCACACCAGATACATGTCTTACATTATTTAATGATTGTATTACCTTTAAGAAACATTTGTATATTATAATATGAAAAATGTGCCCCTAGAAAGATTAAAGAAATTTTAGCAGATCGTTCAGCCGCCAGTCAGCCTTTTGCAATGAGTCGATGATGCCAAAACAATAGTGATGGTGTTACACCCTGGTGGCCGATCGCGGCAACACAAAACATCACAGCTAAATACACGCGTTTCGCATCCTGTCGGTAATTCTTATGACAAAAATATAAACAAGCCACACAACTGCTCTAATCAGAGGTAAAGTTGGGTTAGTGCGTATAATGTTACTACAGGTTGTACCTCTCTAGTCCGGCATTCTGTGGTCCGGTACGATTTTAGTTTGTCCAATAGGTAGATAGGCAGCTTTTTTTTTTTTACTTATCTGAATTATTATTATTATTTTTATTTTTATTATTATTATTATTATTATTATTATTATTATTATTATTATTATTACAGGAGTATTACATTTTCGCCCCTCAGGCTCCAATTTGGGTCAGTGACCTGTGCCCGGGTGGGCTAATCCCCGTAAAAAAGAAACGACAAAGCCTCGGGAAATTAAGGTTTGTTTACATCCGGCAGTTCGGCTCTGTCTCTCTGTTTGTCTATACAGTACAGAGTACAACATTAACCATTCAATATATATTAACAGTAAATAAGTGTTGCTTTCATATTCTTATGTAGAGTAATGGCGATATGCTTTCACATGTGCGCACTTACATACGCGCAGTCTCACTTTTTTCTTTAACATTAATGGTTAGCTACTTATATTGTTCCATTTATTAACATTAAATAACATTACTTCAAACAACCATATTAATTTTTACATTAATTTTACTACAGCTACAACCAGGGTCTTATTTTCTTCAGTTTTATATGTAGAACCAGTCAGTCACTGGTTTTGTAATCAATGAAAACAATGCTGTCTCATTTCCTCGTGTGTTTTAATATTCTACGTATTATTAATGAATTGTATTGCTCATTTTGCACACATAAACATTAATTCAATAAAAAAGACATTCAGTGATAAACAATAATGAATCTTTTGTACATAAGAGATATGACGCTGTTTACACGATTGTGCACGTCGTCTGAACATTGGCGGGCAGTTCAAACCTGTCAAAATTCGAGTTTCCGCTGTCAAAACTTTAAATTGTGTATTTTTTTTTCCAAATAAAAAAACATTGAATTAAAAACTCACAAAATTTGAGAAGCTACTGTACGACATTTAACCCTTCAATATGTCTTCAAAGAGACCACGAAGCAGTGAAAGTGGTGCTAACGTAAGCGCAAGTCATTATCTGTCCAGGAAAAGGGTGAATTTCCATGGTCTGGAAATTTCCATAGTCTGGCACCAGTCAGGTCCCGAGGTTGCTGGACTAGAGAGGTACAACCTGTACAAGTACAGTATATATGATTTCCTACTTGATTCCAGTATATATTGTATTTACATGCACAAAATTATATGTTTTCCCCTACAAAACCACTTTAAAATCACTTTCAATAATTGTATGACAAAACATACAGTCGGCCCTTAACATACGCGGGGGTTACGTAACAGAGATACCCGTGGATGTTAAAAATCCGCGTATATGTGCTGCCCCCCCCCCCCAAAAACAAACCTGGCCCCCCCCATGTCCTTATTTACCGTATATACCTGTGTGTAGTTCAAGTTTTTAAGACCAAATTATTTGGCAAAAAATTGGGGGTCGACCTCTAAACGGGTAATAGTTTCGTTAGGTTGAAAAATATTTACCAGTAATTACCAGTAAACAATGGAAACGATGCACCAACGCACCACCAGCTGTGAGTGTCGGTACAGTTGCCAGGGCAGATCTCTTGCATCATCATAGCAAGCCTAAAGTAGTCAAATCCATGGTATGGTAGCACAGGACGATGTAAAACAAAGTATTCATTTTTTAAAGTCTGTTTATAGATACTGTACATAAATTTTTTTTCATTACATTTGAAACATCAATCTTTGTTAATTAAATTTGAAACAAAAGAAAACTACGATACCGTATTTTCATTAAAATATTACATCACAAGTACAGTAATACCCCGCTTAACACGGTTTCGCTTAGCGCGATTTCACGTATACGCGGTGCCTCGCCAGAGCTGAACTTTCACTTAACGCGGGTTTTTTCCACGTATACGCGCAGAGTGTCCGGCTCAGAGCTATTTTTAGATTCGCCCCACCTGCCACCCTGCCTGACTGCCTGCCTGCCTGTTTTAGCTCATAAAATTCATACAAATTACCCGGCCAGAATATAATTTACATTGCTGGAATTCTTACAATATGATGATCATTTTGAATATAAACATCATAGATTTTGCATTAGACATACAAATTTTAGATATAATGTTTACTCTGAGTAAATATGTTATTATTTGTGCAAAATATATGACATTTGTATTCAAAATATTCCTGGTCTTACAAGGAATCCAGCAATGTCAATTATATTATCCTAACTTTAGTTTGAGGTATTATTTATTACTAAAAAGGTAAATATTCTGGTTTTCCCACATCTGGTAGGGAGGGTTGGTGGGGGGAGGGAGGGACCGACCGACCGTCTGTTACCGTGTGAAGAATATTTTTTATTTTTTTTTATTTACTGAAGATATTTGTTTTAGCTCATAAAATTCATACAAATTACCCGGTCAGAATATAATTTACATTGCTGGAATTCTTATAATTTGATGATCATTTTGAATATAAACATCATAGATTTTGCATTAGACATACAAAATATATGACATTTATATTCAAAATATTCCTGGTCTTACAAGGAATCCAGCAATGTCAATTATATTATCCTAACTTTAATCTGAGGTATTATTTAATACTAAATGTTAACATTTAGTTTTTTCACCCAACATCTCTTGAAGGGAGGATTGGTGGGGGGTCGGGGGGAGGGTTGGGACAGACTCATGCGGTTGGAAGAGGGGGGGAGGCAAGGTGGGGTACTTTGATTGACAGATAGTGTCGTGAAAAATATTTTTTTTTTATTAACTGAAGATATTTGTTTTAGCTCATAAAATTCATACAAATTACCTGGCCAGAATATAATTTACATTGCTGGAATTCTTACAATTTGGTGATCATTTTGAATATAAACATCATAGATTTTGCATTAGACATACAAATTTTATATATAATGTTTACTCTGAGTAAATATGTTATCTTTTGTGCAAAATATATGACATTTATATTCAAAATATTCCTGGTCTTACAAGGAATCCAGCAATGTCAATTGTATTATCCTAACTTTAGTTTGAGGTATTATTTATTAAAATTTAGTGGTTTTCCCCCAAAAATTTCTCAGAGAGGGAAGAGCCAGCAGTGTAGTGTGAGAAGAGGGGGAGGGACTTGAGTCCATTATTTGAATGGACATTAACTTGGCGACTGTATTTCTCTATTTCTCTTAAGTATTAATTGTGTGCATGTACCATCATAAAATTAAGATGTTATTTTTACTAGAACATAGGTATTGTGTCGGAAAAAGTGGAGTTTGGGGGTTGGGCTAGTTTCTATTGGAATTAATCCCATATGTTCTGTTGTTCACTTAGCGCGGTTTTCACTAAACACGGTACCCTGTGGGTTTTATTGACCGCGTTAAGCGGGGTACTACTGTATATTTTACCTTAACTGTGACTGAGTGAATATACGTATTCTCAGAAATAAATATGGAAATATAATATTTTTGCTGGAATGACGTACATATTACAGTGGAAAGAGGGATAAAATCATGATGAAAACAATGACTTTCGCTTTCTTTCGTTGTTCAAAAGATTTTACTGTAATCGCTTTTCGAATGGTTTTCAGTTAAAAAACTATTTTACTTGTACTGTATTACAATAATATTCTACCCTATTATAAGCCTTATAATCCCACAGCTGAAAACCATTCAAAAAGCGATTACGGCAACATCTTTTGAACGAAAGAAAGAGAGTCATTGCTTTCGTCACAATTTTATCCTACTTTCCACTGTAATACGTACACCATTTCAGCAAAAATATTACATTTCCATGTTCTCAGAAATAAATGGTAGCTTTGTTGAAACGTAATGTACAGTATTTAATAGTAAAATGCAAAAATAGCTATAAAAACAATTAATACACCCGAAATGTACTGGCTGGCATCTCCACTCGTCCCTGCTCCCGCGTCCAAGGTCACCACTCCTCCCAACTCGCTCCCTCCGCTCCCTCCTCCGCCTCCTCCACCTCCTCACCGTCACTACTGCCGACAACAAACACAAATGTTTTGTGAATAACTGCACCTCCACTTCCTATGTACAGTACAGTGACCCCTCGTTTAACGAACTCAATCCGTTCCAGAAGGTCGTTCGTTAACCGAAAAGTTCGTTAACCGAAACCATTGTTTCAATGGGTTTTTGGGTAATTGGTTCCAGCTCACCGAAAATTTCTTAAATTCAACAAAAATGGTAGAAAAGTTCACTTACTTTGAGGTGTGTATGTAGAAGGCTCCTGGATAATGATGATGATGATGATGATGATGGGAATTAGAATGGTGGTGGAGGAGATGGGAGAAGAGAAGGCATTGGGGTGGAAGAGAAGTCACCCCATGGCGCCATTTCACCCATAAAATTTTAGTTCTCTTTGTGTAATTCAAGATTATTTTCTTTAAATCAACACTGCACTGCATTATATATTGTCAATATGTAAAATAAATTTCAAAATGACCAATAATTTGCTTGGAAACACAGAAAAAAAGCATTTAGTTGAAGAGAGCCTCAAGCAAGATGTTACCTCCAGTGAAAACAGAGATACTAACGCCTGTTTGCTGTGTTAAGAGGCTGGATGCCGCACATTAAACTAGTCACTTTACCTTCAATTATGTTCAATAATTGTTAAAATGACTAAAAAATTGAATATTAAACTTAAAATTATTGAATATTATAAACTTCTTGATATTTACTAAAATAGTAAGGAAGTTAAGCCCTAAAACCGATTAATGTATTGGCTGACTGATACTAAAGCTGGTTGCCCGGTCAGTGCAAGCGAAAACATGTTGAGGTCGGTTCGTAAGAAATTCGTTAACCGAATTGAAGATCCTTATGGAAGGCAGTTCGTTAACCGAAATTTCGTTAACCGAGGCGTTCGTTAAACGAGGGGTCACTGTACTGAACTGGACTGTGCTGTGCATTTTTACAAACAATAAACATGTTAAGAAAAGCTATTAAAAAAAAAGAGATAAAAATTTCACTTTACTGTACAGTACCTATCCTCGGCAACAGGACGGGGGTCATCGGGCTCATCGTCACTGAATTCCATAACGGGTGGTGAAGTGGGGGCGACGGTGGATTCAGCTGCTTCCTCACTGCCGCCAGTGATTGATGGTGTTAAATCTCTCCTTCGGTGATCAAAGAACATGGTGATGGGGAGTTGTTGTCTCTTTCTTTCATTTCTTCCATGATGTTTTTGTATGGAGCAAAAACGTCATCCATCCCTCGCATGAATTTCAGGGCACGCACCATGGAGGGGTCCATACTATAGGCCAGGTTTTTCAGTGCCTCAATATTCCAGGTCATCTCCCCCAACTTCTCCAACGTTATTTCTTGGTGCTCTTCCTCTTCCTCATCCTCTTTCCCTTTTGCTTCCTCTTCCTTGCCTGAGTCTACTAACTCCTGTAGATCCTCCTCGGTCAGCTCAGTGTCGTGCTCTTCAATTAGCTCCCTAATCTCGTCCTCTGCCATGTCCTGGAAGCCTTTAGCAGCCACTTCCATCAAAATCATTTTCCTTGTCATCGTCTTAAGCACCAAACAGCTCCTCCCAGTCTTCTCCTTGAACAGGGCTAGAGGGTACGTGTTTTTCGAATCGTTTTCAATTAAAAAAATGTTACATCACATGTATATTTTACCTAAACTGTGCCTGAATGAATATATTCTCAGAAATAAATAGTAGTTTTGCTGAAACGTGATGTATTTCAATGTAAAATAGGATAAAATACATGACGAAAACAAAAGACTTTACCTAACCTTCGAATGTTCAAGAGATGTTACTCGTTTTTTTAATAGTTTTCGGTTAAAATACTGATATACAGACAGACCCCGACTTACGACTGCTTCGACTTACGACCGTCGGGACTTACGACCGCCTCGGATTTTTTATTATTATTATTTTTTATTTTATTTTATTTTATTTTTATTTTTTTTCAAATGACACGCATTTTCTATACCGAAACGTTTCCGGTTAATGTAGTCTCCATGTATAATAAGAAAATTATGGGGGCCCCATGTGCATTCAGCTGACTACATTAAAGGTAAGTGCTCAGTCACACTGTAACCATTCCTTATTATTTATTACTTTCACTGTACTGTATCCATTCCTCATTATTCATTACTTTTTCTGTATTGTATTTCATTGTAGATTATTTATTTAAAAAAAAAAAATTTTTTTTTTTTTTTATCTATGTCGGACTTACGACCATGTCAGACTTATGACCTGGATTTGGGTCCCTAACCCCGCCGTAAGTCGGGGTCTATCTGTATTACAATGATATTCTATTCATACTGTGCTTGATATACTACATTCACGGAAATGTAATATTTTTGCTGAACTGATGTACGTATTACAGTGGAAAGTGGGATAAAATCGTGACGAAAACAATGACTTTCGCTTTCTTTCGTTCAAAAGATGTTACCGTAATCGGTTTTCGAATGGTTTTCAGTTAAAAAAACTGTTGCATCACAAGTGAATTAGGATAGAATATTATTGTAATACAACAGTTTTTTAACTGAAAACCATTCGAAAAGCGATTACGGTAACATCTTTTGAACGAAAGAAAGCGAGTCATTGCTTTCGTCACTTTCCACTGTAATACGTACGTCATTTCAGCAAAATATTACATTTCCATATTCTCAGAAATAAATAGTAGTTTTGCTGAAACGTAATGCATTTCAATGTAAATTAGGATAAACTACATGAAAACAAATGACTTTACCTAACCTTCCGATGTTCAAGATATGTTACTCGTTTTTTTTAGTAGTTTTCGGTTAAAATTCTCTTATATTAGTGATATTCTACTCATACTGTGCTTGATATAATACAGTCACAGAAATGTAATATTTTTGCAACTACAATGCTGATGTCAACACAAGCGTGGTTACAGCGAGACTGACTGAGTGAGGGAGAGCTATGTGTGTGTGTGAGGTTGCAGGAGCGGGCGGTGTCCCGTGTGAGGTGCCGCGCGCGAGTTGAATGGCGCGCGATTTGAATGTACTTCAGTGTACAGAATATTCCTCCGGCGGGGCAATCCGCGTATTTGCAAATCCGTGTATTATAAACCCGCGTACATTAAGGGCCGACTGTACTAAAAAAAAATATTCCCTCAAAATATCCTTGTTAAACAGGGGTGCTTCTTATGCGGCGGTGCATCTTATATGCCTGCAAGTGCTGTATGTTCTTTAATTTGAAGTGGGAAGTTTTCACATAACAATATATTAAGAACCTTAATTAATACTTATGTTACAGGAAGACTTATGCTGTTAAGTAATGTTTCTTAAGTTTAATCTGAAACTTTGCTCATTCAGTTTGCCTCTTGGCATTGTACACTTTGTGTAACTTCTGCTAAAAAAATTATATTATGTTTCCCTTCACAAACATATCTGTGTCAATCTGTAATTATTATTTTTTTTTATTTACTAAATTCCAGTTGAAAGGTGGAAATTTTTGTTCAGTTTTAATTTGAAGTGAAAAAGTAGAGACTATTGACTTTGATGTGAATTCTTCCAAGTACCTTTGTGTATATTTTTTTTTATTTCTTGTTGATATGTGAAGTAATTTCTTCTTTGCAGAAGACCAAGCTGGAAAAAGACGAGCATCAAATATTTACAAGGATGACGAAGATTGTGTTGTCCGCCAGAGGGTGCAGACTGTTGAGTAGATGGATTGATAACTGCTAAGAATACGTATTTAGGTTTGAAAGTCAGAAACATACCAAAGTCTAGTACTGTACAGTATTGAATAATAGACATTCCATAAATTATCTTTATAGGAAGGTGCTTTTATCTTATCTGTTAAATTGACATGTTTACTATAAATGTATTTATATAAGTTAAAATACTTTAAGCATCTTCAGTAAATATAAAACAAACTATGGCATCAGGGTTAAGGAAGTGTGGATATAGTACTGTATATTATAATAGTGTTTGTTCAAGAGGTTCACTGTGTATGTTTGTATCATAGTACAGTACTACAAGTAGCCAATGTATCAGTCTGTTGATGTGCTTAGTTTGGATGTGAAATTGTGATGAATTTGAGAACGTGTTTATAGTATGCATGTACAGCTTTAACATGTTGCATACTGTGTTTATTTTCACATCACTGTAAGTTTGACCAGTCAAGTGATGATACTGTGTGGATATTGGTCTGGAAGATAATGTTTAAGAGCTCATATCTAAACAGGTAACCAGT
Organism: Homarus americanus; assembly: GCF_018991925.1. Lineage (NCBI taxonomy): Eukaryota > Metazoa > Arthropoda > Malacostraca > Decapoda > Nephropidae > Homarus > Homarus americanus. Next base: position 5,879,142 of record NW_024732780.1, read on the forward strand.
GCAGTGATTATATTTTATCAATGTCTTTTCTCTGTTTTAATGGAATGTGAATGGAAGTAACAGTTTAAGTCAGCAAATATGAGCACTTTATATAACTCTTGATTGTTTAAACCAAAATTTTTTACAGTAAAATCTTGTTACAATTTGCTCAGGTTGAATGTGTGGTGCTAGTTCGTCTTGGCCATAATTTTGTTGGCTGTCATTTTAATGTACTGTACATTACCCACTGGACCTATTTTTAAACTTTTAACTGTGTTCAAAATTCTTTTAAACAGTTATATTTTGTAAACAACCAAAATATATTGACTAATAGGTGAGATAAGAGTAAGGAAAATACAGTATAGACTGAAGTATAATAAGTATGAGTGGTAATGGCAGTAGAATTAAGAATAAATAAAACTTCTTTTTTTATTTAGTTCTACTTTTCTTTGACACTGATTGGCCTGTTGTAGATACACTACCAATGATGAGAAGAGCAAGATCATTCAAGTATTGGGTTAAAGGAATTTCAGGAACATTCCCTCATGGGTACTGTATGTGTTATGAATACAGAAATGGCCTTTGCCCTTTACAGGAAGCCACCAAGTTGTTTGATCTCTACAGAACCTCTTTAGATACTAAAGGTATGGTGAATCTATTTCTATTTATCGAAATTAGTGGTACTGTAATGGTTGGTTTCTGTAAATTAATTATTTTCTCGTACAAGAAAATTTAGTTTCTGTAAACTATACATTTGCATATACTGGCATATACTGTACAGTACTGTATAAGTAATAGCAGTACAGTATTTAGTTGCTATAAACCTATATAATTATTCATACTCGCATGGTACAGAGGCAGTGGATATTTGTACATTCATTTAGTACAAACAACCTTTCCAAGTAAACGTATGCTAAGATAGTTTGGGCACATGGAGAGAATGGAGAAAATAAATTGGGTCAAGAGGTGCATCAACCTAACTGTGGAGGGGAAGAGAGCCTGGGGTAGGCCATGAATGTCATGGGGAGAGGTTGTAAGAAATGACCTCAATATAAGAGTTTGAAAGAGAGGTTGCAAAAGACACCTGCAGCATGGAGAGCTGCCATCAAGTAATCATGCTAACCATCACAAGAGTGAAATATGGGTGTAAAACAATGATCATGAGAATTGTAAAATGATGATTTACAAAGTAGTTATGAAGAAAATTACAGGCTTGTTATTCAGGAATATTTTAGAGATGTTGAGAATATGATCAAGTGAGTGAATGAGAAAAAATAAAGGTAAATTAAAAAGACAGAGACTGTAATGCATTTACACATAAGGAGCAGTATTTTTCTCCCAGTTTAAATCTACTGCATGATAGAATGTGTTGGGTTGTCTGTTTTTAGGCAAATCGTGTTTGTTTGGTCATCTTCTTTTATTAATATTTTAATGAAATTTGATAAGTATATGCTCTTTTAGGTAACAATTCTGGTTGGACTTTATTTGAATAACCAGTGGTATATGGCTTGTGTCTGGTGACTATAACATTGAAAATATTATGATAGTTATGAGGGCCACTACTGCCACCATTTATGAGGGCCTCCGTGTGCTAGTAACAATTCCTTTTACTCTCATACTTATTACCATTGGTAGCGTGACGAGAGGAGGCTCATGGGTAGATGTAATGATAGTATCAAGCAATAGGGAAGAAATAACGGTAGATACTGTAGGTAAATAATAGACACAATATACAAATACAAAATTTATTTAAACATTAATATGAAATTAGGAGAAAGAATTTATTTGTACCAACAGACGAAATCTAGTACTAGGCCCTCAGGCTCAACATACTCACACCACTACTGGGTGGACATACTCAATAACACTTCCAACCCTACTGGGTGGACATACTCAATAACACTTCCAACGCTACTGGGTGGACATACTCAATAACACACAACTCTTATAGTCACTTAGCACCATAAAGACCAGGGACAACTGCCACTACCACCTTCAGTCGTCAGGAGTGATACTCAAGCAACAGCCATGGGGTCCAGCCACCATGGAGTACTTTCCGACGAACTCTGAAGATCCCAGTGGATTAATTCCACCACACAAATAGCCCTACTGAGTTAGACACTCATCCACCAATGATGGGGGCTGGTAGTGGTGTGTGGCTTGGTGATCCGGGGTCACCTCGCAGGCCGAGCGTTAGGGCCAGACGAGCCAGCTATGGGGGCTATAGGTAGTCTGAAGTGTCTGACGGCCGGGTCTCACGAAGGTAACTGATCCTACTGGACCTCGGACATCTCCCCAGACATAGTGGATACAACATCCACGCCACAGACACGGCCTAGGCTGCGTTAGGGACCTGTATGGATGAAGGGACGGGCACTCACTAACTGTGACAACAACATCACGTTTCAGGGGACGTTAAAGACATAAATATGACTTCACTCAGAGCATATCAACTACGTTACTGTAACACTTGCACAATCAACTATTAATTGGGTCAAATCACTTAAAGAAGGGTGAATTACAACACAGAGTGGAATGGCATACCTGTATGGGTGAAGGGACGGGCACTCACTAACAGTAGAAATGCCCGCGGTGCCCTCACCCAAAATAGGCCAGGGAGTCCACCTACTTCTATTCCGATGAATTAATTTACTGTACACTCTGACGTTGAAACTGAGACTATAAACTCAGTTTCATTCCCTACTATTATCTTCACTAACAATGCTCTGACTCAGCTATCAAAAGCAAAATTAAATTGATTACAAAGGGTTGGATGGCAACAGGTCCCAACATACAGCGTCTGCTACGAAATCCGTGGATTATGTTCAAAGTTCCCTACAAACAAAGACGGGGAAACAGAGAAAACGGGGGACGTTTCCACTGTGGGACTCGGAAGGTTTTGTGGACGTTTGAGCGGAATATGAATCCTTAAGGTTTTCAGGTTAGCCGTTATCACGATCATGACATAGTAACATTAAAATGATAAAATTATTTCTTTTGGTGTTTGTAACAAGTTTATAAGTGAAGCTAATGAGCTGATCGTTGGTGAAGAGGATAAAAGAGATGGACACCCAGAAAGATGAAGAGTAAATGAATGATCGGAGAGCATAACATATGGTTGATGGGGCTGTTGCTGTGAATGGATGAGATGGAATGAAAGGAGATTCCATGTTTGGTCTTGGTTCTGGCTGTGTGGAAAGGCTCACAAATAAAGGGGGGGGGGAGGGGAAGGAAGAAATGTTTTACCCTTAACTAGTGGCTAGTGATTCCCTACTCAACCCTCTTATGCACAATAATGGAATGCTAGGAACATGAAATGTCCTCTGATGATACTCCAATAGCTATCTTCCACTGATGATGGCTGGCATTTAAAGGTTGAAGATGTGTTGAGACTTGTTTGAAAGATTTTTCATATCATAGTCCATGTCATTGATTGATGAAAACTGTATGGGTTAAGAGATGACTTATTAACTGTAGTCTAGAGATAAATGTACTCAACTGTACTGCCCTGCATTGTATGTTGAGGTTTGCAGTTTTGCACATAATATTCTATTTCAGATGTAAATTGTGAATTGTTCTTCTATGTCATGACTTAATAAGAAATCTCTTCATTTTATTGACCTGATGAATGAGATAAGGAAGTTCCTCGATTGTCTACCATTACAAGATAAGTTTTTTATCTCACTTGACCAGATGCTGTAGAGTATAGTACAGGTTGACAACCCTTTATCCGAAATTCCAAAAACCGAAAAGCTCTAAAAACCTTAATTTCTATTTTGTGGGCATTTTTTTTTTTTTTTTTAAACAGGGATTAGCCCACCCAGGCATAGATCACTGACCCACATTGGGGCCTGGGGAGCAAAAATGTAATAGTAATAATAATTATAATAATTATTCATAGTAAATAAAAATTTTACTAAAAAATACACCAAAATAATAATAATAATAATAATAATAATAATAATAATAAAGAAATACAAGAATGAAAAAAAGATCAAAAGTGACACACATGACCTAGACCAATGAATTATTATTATTATTTTTATTATATTTCCGCCACCCAGGCCCCAATGTGGGTCAGTAATTTGTGCCCGGGTAGGCTAAAAAAAAAAAAATTCTGAAAACCGAAAAATTCCGAAATGCCTCTGGCCCCAAGGATTTCGGACAATGGATTGTCAACCTGTATACTGTATAAGTTGTTAATAAAAGTGGAATAACTTAATTTTCTTTACTGACCATAAAAGTTACAAATACTGCTTAAGAACACATTTTCAATAAAACCTTCAGTACTGTATAACAAAAGTATTTTCAGTAACATTCAAAGACTTGTGACATTAATTTTAATTATGCACATGTTGGCATTGACTTAAATGTCAGAAAACTAGCAAGAGACCTCTAGGGACAGTGATAAGGAGAGCTAAATGTTCGTCACATTCTTTTACAAGCAGTGAGGACAGTGATGAATGATGTTAGACTTCTTTTAGACAACATTAATGAGTCACCATCTTGTAGACCACAGGTGACATCCATCATCTTGTAGACCACAGGAGACATTCATCATCTTGTAGACCACAGGAGACATTCATCATCTTGTAGACCACAGGAGACATCCATCATCTTGTAGACCACAGGAGACATTCATCATCTTGTAGACCACAGGAGACATTCATCATCTTGTAGACCACAGGAGACATCCATCATCTTGTAGACCACAGGAGACATTCATCATCTTGTAGACCACAGGAGACATCCATCATCTTGTAGACCACAGGAGACATTCATTATCTTGTAGATCACAAAGGAAGGTAATAGGTGGGAACATAAAGCAAACCGGTTCAGGATCACCGAAGATAAAGATAGATGGATGGAATGTGAACTTCTTGGGGCGTACGGAAGAATGTGATGGAGGAGTTTAGGCGGCTGGAATAAGAGCAAGACTATGTCAGACATTTTAGTGACTTAATATATTTATATAATAATTTTTTTTGCTTTACATGTAGAATCTCCAGCACTCTTCAACATTTTAGTGACTGTCTCTTTATGGTTATATAGATGGTTTTGTACCCTTGTGAGCAAGTACAATATAAAATATCATTTCTAAGATTGCCTCAGCTCTGTAACACACACGTTAGCACAAAAGATTATTTCAATATTACACACGTTAGAATGGACTTGTATCATTCACACCGAATTTAAATGATGCAGGAGCTGGAGCACCTGGTGGAGGGGCAGCAGTGGTGTGTAGGGCAGCCAAGGCTTTAATGTCCTCAGGTGAAGGTATGAATGCCTTTGCAGCTGCTGGGATGAAGGCATTCACAGCTGTGTTAGGATGAAACACTGTCAGAAACACGAATAAAAGAGGATACCGACCAGATCTATCTATAAAGCAGTCCATCAGGACAAAAGAAGACAAACTTGAAGAGGAATACCTACCTGAAGAAAGTTACCTTATAACTGAGATAAAGAAGGACTTACCCAGAGGAAGAGGCCGAAGTAAGATGTAAAACCCGATTTGAATGAAGATAGAAGTAAAGGATGAGGACCTACTGAGAGACAGATTTTATGTAGGATTAAAACAATGTGATTCATTGAAGGGGAAAGACTAGTAAGGAGAAATAGGCTTGTTAATATAGGAATGAAGGACCTCCTTAAGGAATAGAAGAGAAGGTAACCCATAATGGAACATCTCCAAGGAACAAAATCCTGTGCTAAGTTTTACCTGGAGGAATGCCCCCAGCAGCTCCTGGGGCAGCAGGGGCAGCAGCAGCAACAGCCACAACCAGCAAAAATACCAGCATAGAGGAATGCATCTTGGATTGCTGTAAGTGTAAGAAGAGCTTTTGTGTTATTAAGATCTTGTCACAATCAGGGTTTTTTACACTCACATTTCCATATCCCCAAAAAAAATAATAATAAATTCCGGGACAAGATAAGAAATCTTAAAGGTGAAAGATGAAAATAAAGGTTTGAAATTCTACTTCATATGTACACCAGCCTGTGACTGATCACAGCCTACCTACCTGTTTACAGTGGCAAGAGAGGACTCCAACTGAAGTACACCTGTTCTGTCCCAGCCTTTTATACTGTGTGTTTGGGAGCTGCTGCTCTCAAACCCTCGTGATGATGAAACCCTCGTGATAATGACAAACATAAGTGGTGGGGATTACAATATTCTAGTCATCACTATAATCCCAACCACCCTTTTGTTTCCCATGATCTACGTATCATTGCTGATGCTTCAGGACACCAGACACATGATATTTCTGCTGAGTGTGGGATGAGTGGTGAACCTGGCTGGTGTTATGTCAAGGCACAGTTCAGTGGTTCTTAAGTAAAACTGTATATGTTAGTGGTTTAGCTTGGTGTGGCCCCACTCGAACCACCAAACCACTCACCGATGCAACTGATCCTTACACTGGGCATTTACCTCGAATAGGTTTCATTCTTTCCTTCAATGTTTCATTTAGTACATTCCGTAGATTTTATTACAATCCTACTAAATGTTTATGGGCTGCAACTCCAAATTATTGGGAATTGCTAATTTATTCACTAGTAAATTATCTTTATTTACGTTTCAGAAATTCACTCTTTGATTTATGAAAAGTGTTTCTGGAATACCCTGTATATATATATATATACAGTACAGTATGTATATTAGGCAGCCTGATGATCTGTTAATTTTTCCTGATGCTACATGCAACGTTGAACATTGACTCAGTGAGAGGGTTAAAACTCGCAGTCTTCTTACAAAAATATAATATTGGTGAACTAGTAGCAACAACAAATTACAGAAATTAGAATTAATAATGTCATATATTGCAGAGCTGATAATAAAAAAACTTGCACCTCTAGGCCGGTCAACTGCCCCTCCTAGGCTATGAACCTGACAACGGACCTGGTTGTGATGTGTTGATTAGACTGTGTTCAGTCAGGTGTGGGATGATGGTGTCCCTCAGTATTTTCTCAGAAAGTTTATATGTATGGGATGTAAGACTGATCTGCCTGTAGTTTTATGCTGCACTTTTCCTACCCTTCTTGTCTACTGCAGTAACGGCTCATTTCCAGGTTGTTGACACTTTTCCTTGATCTAATGATTTCCTGAATAAGAGTCTTACGCCCGTAGTATTAAACAACATCTTCCCTTGAAGAGGGTCGTCGTGTTTCAACCCGAGTTTTAAACTAAATGAGTCATGAGGAACGCCGCAGTAAAGTACTTAACGGGGTGGTGTGGCGGTAAAATTAACTAATTCCAATATTATAAATGAATTGGATTGGAATTAGTTAATTTTACCTCCACACCACCCCGTTAAGTACAGTACTGCAGTGTCCCTCAGGACTCATTTAGTTTAAAACTCGAGTTAAAACACGACGACCCTCTTCAAAGGAAGATGTTGTTTAATAATACGGGCGTTAGTGGGGTTCAAATCTCATTTGCCACCTCCTTTATCACTTTGGTCTGTGCTTCGTCCACTCCAAGGGCTTTGAATTCTTTCAAGCTGGCTACTTTCCTTTTGATGATTTGTCTGTAATTGCTCTCTTAATTAATTTACCACCCCTGGGGAATCCATTCTCCATGGTTCTGGCATGTTATCCATCATCTCGTGTAAATACTGATGTACAGTCATCCTTTAGGGCATTTGCTATTTGTCTGTCATTCTCCAAGGCCAATTTAATTTCATTCTTTAAATAGCCAGCAGTATCCTTGGTTTTTATTGTGCTCCTGTTATATGCATAAAAAGACTTGGGATCTTTCTAAATATTATAACTAATTTCATCTCAAAGGGCTTTTTGGCTGATATACCAGGTAATTTTGTAGTTGGCCACATTTAAGGGTCTTTTGCTTACAGTACTACATAATTTGCATCATTTCTTATGCTCCAATATTTCCTCCACAGCTAGCATTTAGTTTAGCAACCTTTCCTAGATCTGTCATTCAACCAGTCTTATTCCCTTTCTTCCTTGTTTTTGGGGGTATACATTTCTCAACTGTTATTTCAATGATTTCCATAAAGTCTTGCAATGATTCTTCTTTGTCTGTCTCCTCTTTAACTATATCTTCCCAGTTATTTTCTGTTGTTTGTTTCATGAGCTGATAACCTCCATACCTCCATGGTTGAAGTCATAGTATTCCTCCTCAACACTTGCCCAACTTTCAGAGATTGTATTCCATCTTAGTATGTAGTGGTTGCTGGCCGGAGTTAGGTTTCCCAGTGTGAACCTCGTCCACCATAGCCTCCTCAGTCATCAAGACCAAATCTAGAATGATGTCTCCCCTCGTGGGTTCCGACATGTGTTGTGTGAGGAATAAATCTTGAATGAGATAAAGAAATTCTTCTCCCTTGGCATGAGTGGTAAGATTCACCCAGTCTAATGTCTCCTGATTAAAGTCACCCATGATGAGGGCATGTGCTCTGGATGCTACCTAGATGATTCTTTGAAGGTCTACTATTTCCTTCCCCGAGTTGAGTCTTCCCGATAGCAAACACACACTGCCAGCTTCCTTTTGTTTTGAGCTATTAAATCACACCAAATTGATTCGGATGATCCTATTTCATTTAGCTCATGATTAATGGTTGCTGTCAGGTGCTCCTTGACATACAGGAGTACATGTACACCACCACTTGTATCCCTGTCCTTTCTGAATGATAGGTGATGTATTGATCACAATCATACAAATCAGTTAACTTAATGTCATATAGCCCATAAACCAAGTAGCAATAACATGTTATTACAGATCTAAATAAGGTTGGGAGAATACTGATCAGTAATAAAATTACTTTAATGCATTTATTATTAAAAGAGCTCTAGATAGGCTTCAAAATGTCAATTGTTGTTTATTGTGAAGGAGAAAACCCAGAGTGAAAAAGACACTTAAAACAAATCAATATAGTATTTACAAGGAAACTCTCATTACGAACATTACGAGGCAAAACAGAATGGTAACTTAATTTAAATTCCTATTAAACATCCTAAATATTATACCTACAATAATAACAAGAATAACTTATCTGTCGAGTTGAATACAAACCAGCCACATAAGTAAAGAAAATAAATACCCAGACAACACCATGAGAATTGGGGAAGCAACTCCGACACACAGCAGTCAGTATCAGGAGAAAAAACGACTCAACTGGCTTTTTCCAACCTGACAGGTGGACAGCAGGAATTAAAGGACCTCTCGAGAAGAAATGGGAGGTTATTCGGCATGCAAAAAACTTAGCAAGGAGCGAGGCATTTCGGAATGTATACATTCACCGAGATCGCACGGTAATGCAGAGGGAACAGCACAACAAGCTCCTGCAGGCCTTGAAGCAGAGGAGTCAAGGAGGAACGAGGACGGGTGTACCTGGGTTATATCCACGGGGAGGGTAGTGGAAGCAAGAGCGCCAACACAGAGCCAGGGGGCAGCGGCACCCGCTCTACCTGCTATCCAGGAGGACGCACCAGCTCTACCTCCCACCCAGGAGGAGGGCACCAGCTCTACCTCCCACCCAAGAGGAGGCAAGCGCCGTGTAAACAGTGACATTTCTAACCACACCCTGCAAAATACAGTGTACTAAGCAAATGCTTAGTACCAAGAACAAACTCCGGCTTGAATGTCATGTACACTAATACTGACACGTTCCTTGATAAGAGAGAGGAGTTTGAAAAACTACTGAAGGTACACCAACCCGATATAGTAGGAGTTGTAGAACTGTTGTACAAGAACAGGAGAATTGACCCATAGGAATGTGAGTTCAGTATTGCTGGATATGACTCATTTATGAACCTTTCTCAAGAAACTTGCAACAGGGGTGTGGTTATCTATGCTAGGCAAGACCTTAGAGCCAGCCAAGCGAGGGTACAGGGAGAGGATGTTTTTGAAGAATCCAAGTGGTGTACGATTAAATCAAAGGGAGGAGTCTCACTTATTGTCGGGTGTATCTACAGAGCCCCAAACTGTAGCTTACTAAATCAAAGGAACTTAAGAGCCTTAATAGACAATGCAGCGATGCTCAACCCTAGCCACCTCCTTATCATGGAGGACTTTAATTATGATGACATTGACTGGAAAAACGAGTTAACGCCAAATGACTAAAATAACCCAGCTACTCTTTTTAAAAACCCGACACATTCAAGAGGGGAGCAAATACCCAAGCCACTGGACCTCATCACAATAAACGAGGAGGGTATGGTGGCCAAACTGGAACAACTAGCCCCAGTTAGCACCAGCCACCATGTAATGTTGTCATTCAGATTTAACTGTTACCTAGTTCATGACAAAGCGAGGCCAAGGTGCAAATATTACATGGGATTTTACGACGGGATGAGTGAGGAGATGAGGGGTATCCACTGGCCTGACTCACTAAGGTATAAGAACACAGACACAATGCTGAATATCATAGCTAGTAAAGTGAACCATTTGATCGATAAATACACACCTAAGACCAAACCTAGTGCCTCTAGGAATAAGAGGGGATCCCCTACACATGAACCATGCGGCGGTCGACCAAGTTAAGAAAAAAAACGAGAAATTCAAGGTGTGGATTAGATCAAATGATGAGCAGGACAAGAGGTTGTATGCAAGAGCCAGGAACCAAGCAAAGTCAGATTGTAGAATGGCTGAAAAGGCATTCCAGAGGCTGGTTGCAAGCTAGGTCAAACCCAAAGGCGTTTTACCGCTATGCAAAGTCAAAATTACAAACGTGAATAGGATTATCAGACCTGAAGTTTGAAGATGGTAGTTATGCATATTCTGACCAGGACAAAGCTGAGGCAGTGAACAGCTTCTTTTCTTCATTGTTCACAAGAGAGGATGCGATTAACCTTCCTGCATTTGAGGACAGATGGTTTGATACAGCACTGACCCACATTGTGTTCACAGAAGAAGTTATAAGAAATAAAGTGTCAAAGTTAAAGGTTCATCAGAGACCCGGCCCTGACATGGTGCATCTCGGAGTGCTAAGAGAGTTGTGCAACAAGCTTGCTGAGCCCCTGAAGATCCTGTTTTGTAAATACCTGGATGAACAAAAGGTCCCCAGTGATTGGAAAATGGCTTATGTGAGACCTATCTTCAAAAAGGGCGATCGTCACTCCATGAACAACTATAGAACGGTGAGCCTGACCAACATAGTATGTAAAGTACTTGAGAGCATAATAAGAGATGCCAAGATGGAACATCTAGCACGAAACAACCTTGTAAAGCATTGCCAACATGGTTTTATGCCGAGGCACTCCTGCTTAACACAATTATTCAAGGTTCTGGATATTTGGACCCATATTCTGGAACGTGGTGGTAATATCGACAATCCAGTATAGTCTCGATTTACGCGGATTTGGTTTACACGTTTGGTCACTTACGCAGCACCTTGCCAGACCAACAATTTTTATTTACACGGTTCATTCCATCATTTACGCAGGAAGCGGCGTGGGCAGGGTGCCCACAAGGTCGCCCAGTCATCAAAACATTACCGAGTTCTTCACCCACCACCCACCACAGCCGGCCCAAGTCAGTGATAGTGAGGATATGGACTTTGAGGGGTTTGACAAAGAGGCCCTGCAAGCCTCTGTGGTGGATAGTGATACAATTGATGCAAGTGATACAGGTGAGGGTCAATTATCTGCCCTCTGCCTTGGAACCAACCCCCCTATCCCCATGTGCCCAGCCATCTTTTCTACTAACGTAAGTGTTAAAAACCTAATATTATTGATATTTCTCTTAAATATTAATTGTTGTGCATACCATCATAAAATTAAGATGTTATTTTTACTACAACGTAGGTATTGTGTCGGAAAAAGTGTATTTTGGGGGTCGGCCCAGTCTCTATTTCAATTAATCCCATATGTTCTGTTATTTCAGTTACACGTTTCTCGTTTTACGCGGACCTCCATGGGTTCAATTGACTGCGTAAATGAAGACTATACTGTATATACAGTTAACCCTCACTTTACGCGGTTAATGTAACCCGGAGGGTACCGCGGAAAGTGAGGAACGCGTAAAGTGAATAACATAACATATGGGATTAATTGAAATGGAGTCCGGGCCGATCCCCAAACTCCACTTTTTGACGACACACAACTATGTTGTAGTAAAAATTTTATCTTAACTTTATGATGGTATGAAAAAACAAGTAATATAGAAGAGGTTAGGTTAGGAAAGATAAAGGTTAACATAGGAAAAATAAAGGTAAGGTTAGAAAACTAAAAATTAGGTGTAACACTTACGGTAGTAGAAGAGATGGGTCGGCATACGGGGATGGAGGCTGGTTCCGAGGCAGAGGGCAGATTACTGGCCCTCAGGTGAATCACCATTACTAGGTGAATCATCATCACTGTCACTTACAGTTGTCAGGGCTTCCCTGACAAATCCCTCAAAGTCACCTTCACTGTCACTATCACTGGCTTGGGCTGGCTGTGGTGGGTTGCGGGTGAAGAAATCTGTTATGCTTTGCTGACGGCTGGCGTTGATGTTGTCGTGATACACCTTGATGTACGGCTCCATAGCCTGCACCAGCCGGGTATGGAAGACTTCATAGCGGTCATCGTCATTGTCGCGGGAAAGGAAGGACTTCATCTTCTCTGCACACTCCATGGCACCCTTAATATCACTATGACTTAAATTGTGTTCTTCGGAGACTGACGCACCTTCTTCCTCCTCTTCACTGACGTGTTCTTCTTCCAACATCTCGTCGGCAGTCACTTCAGGATCTCTGATCACCTCCAGGATGTCGTCGTTGGTGGTCTCGGAGAAGCCTGGAACTGTAACAGTCTGCGCAGCTTCTCTGGCAAGGTCCACTGCTACTGCAACATTCTGAACCTCACCAGTCACAGATTGACTCCTCCTCTCACCTGGTATTCCATGCAACACATGTCTCCATGCGTGACGAATTGTAGCAATAGACAGCTGATCCCATGACTCCACCAAGAAGTCCACAGCTTTCTTGATGTTAAATACTCTCCAGAATTGTTTGAAGAGTATTTTTTGCTGTTCTAACTGTTGATCCTCATCTTCTTCGCTCTTGCTATCGGTGGTGGTGTCACTCAGGTTACGCAACTCTTCCCTGGTGTTGGTGTAGTCGTTCAGGAGCTGGAATTTTTTTGTTGAGAATGCAGCTTTCACACTGCAAATCAACTCCTGGTCCATGGGCTGGATTAAAGACGTAGTGTTGGGAGGAAGGAAGACCACTTTTACGTTGGGGTGACGATCTAACAGTAGGGGCGAGTGTCCTGGTGCGTTGTCCAGCAGCAACAAAATATTAAATGGGACATTCTGTCGCTCACAGAATTTCTTTACATCGGGAACAAAACAGTTATCAAACCAGGAGAGGGACAGTGTAGAGAACATCCATGCCTTACGTGCGGTCAGCCAGTGGATATTTAGCTTGGTCATGTCCATGGTTTTGTAGGCGTGCGGCTTGCGGGCTGTGTGGATCAACGATAACTTGAGCTTACAGGTACCGGAGGCATTGGTGGTAAACAGGACGGTGATGCGTTCCTTCTGCATTTTCCGGCCCCGAATCCTTCTGGCATTCTTCACAACGAAGGACTTGGAAGGTAGCTTTTTCCAGAAAAGACCAGATTCGTCCATGTTAAACACCTGGTCGTCACTGTACTGTCCTTCCTCCATAATCTCACGTAAAAACGGAGGAAATTCCTGAGCCGCAGCACGATCAGCACTTGCTTCTTCACCACCAATGTTTATATTGGTGATCTTGTTCCGGATCTTAAACCTCTGTAACCACCCAGAGGAAGCATTAAAGGGTTTGGGCTCTGAAGTTCCCATCTTTCGTGCCACTGCCATGTACAGTTCACGTGCGTAGTCCTTAACAGAGTGCGTGTCGACCGCCATGTTCCGTCGCACCTGACGCACCAAGTACCTCACAAGTAATTTTTCTGTCTTGAGAAGCACCTGGTTGTGAAAATACTTGATCATAGAAGCACCTGTAGACTTTGTGATCTTCATGTGCTCCTTTATCTTGGCTGAATCCTTCTTTATAGTCCGGATCGTAGATTCGTTCACGCCATGCTGGCGCGCCAAATCAACCTGCCTTGTTCCTTTCTCCAACTCTTGGATGATGCTATACTTCACCTCGTAGCTTAAGGAACGTCGTGTCTTCTTTGGTTTAGTGCCGCTGGGTCCAGGTAAGGAAAGGTTTCTCTCTGGGGGTGGTGGTCCGGCGGAAGCCATTTTACGGAACAATGGATGCGCGTTTACACGGAGTGGCCTTGAGGGATGAAACTGCCGCGGCTAGGTCAAGCGTCGTCTTTCCTCCCTCCCTCCCTCCCCCGGGTGGACACGTCATAATACTTTAAGCCAATTACAGCTAGCAGCAGAGGGGGGGTAGGGATGCATGGCCAATCACAGGTCTGATACGTCATATGACGTCAGTGATAACGCAACAAAGACACACACTGCGCAACCTTACCGCGCCGCTTGCCCAAGCGGAGGGAGGAGGAGGGAGAGGCAGGCGGGCGGGTGGCGGGTGGGGCGAATCTAAAAATAGCGTCGCCCCGGACACTCTCCGCGTAATGGGGTTCACGTACCGCGTAATGTGAGCACGTGAGGTTCTGGCAAGGCACCGCGTTAACGTGGAAACGCGGAATGCGGGACCGCGTAAAGTGAGGGTTAACTGTACATAGATTTTGCCAAGGCTTTCGACAGTGTACCCCATGAAAGGCTGTAAATTAAACTGGAAGGGTATGGAATTTGGGGAAATGTCCTAGCTTGGATAGAAGACTTTCAATATGACAGCAAGCAGTATGCGGTGATTAATGGCGCGAAATCATCATGTGTACCCGTCACAAGCGGGGTACCACAGGCCAGTGTATTGGGCATGCTGTTGTTTGTTTGCTTCATAAATGACGTGCCTGACGCTGTACATTCCTCCATACAAATATTTGTGGATGACGCTAAGTTATTTTGGGAAATTAAGAACCAAGCGGACTGTGAAGAGCTGCAGAAGGATCTCTGTGAGCTCCAAGAATGGTCGAAGAAATGGCTGCTAAGATTCAATGTCATGGAGTGTAAGAAGATGTACCTGGGGCATACCAACAGCAAGGAGGCGTATCATTTGTCCCAATGGGATAATGAAACTGCACTATTTGAGACTGAATATGAGAAGGACCTAGGTGTGTATGTTGATAATGAGCTGAAGTTCTCGGGCCATTATGAGAAGAAGGTAAATCAGGTAAATAAATTATTAGGTCTTATAAGAAGGTCGTAACGACCTTCATGAGTGAAGTGCTTCCCTATCTGGAGTACTGTCACCCCACCTGGTCCCCGAGATATGCTAGGGACTGTCAGTTGATTGATAATGTCCAAAGGAGGGACACCAGACTGGTGCCTGCACTACGGCACCTCAGCTACCCTGAAAGATTGGAGCGCCTGAACTTGCCTAACTTACACTACAGATGGGCAAGGGGGGAACTAATTAAAGTGTATAAGCATTGAGTGTCCTTACCTGGAGCTGGCAAATGCTTGACACACTGGGGGTCACAGCTTAAGGTTGAAGAAGTCACAAGCCGAAAAAACTGTGAGGGGTAACTTTTTTGGAGTGAAAGTTGTGAACTCTTGGAGCAATCTGCCAGAGAGTGTTGTGATGGCACCGAGTGTGAACTCTTTCAAGACCAGACTTGACCAACACTGGAACAGGTTCAGGTACATTCAGGATCCAGTGCATGACCAGTACTTGCCAACAGTGCATAATAGAGACGAGACCGATCACCCAAGCAGCTAACGAGCCGATCAGTGGTGAAGAGTATAAAAGTAAAAAGTAAAGTAATCACAAGAACCACAGTTACTAGTCTAATAGCTGATATGCTGAAATTAGGTAATTAGAATAAATCAACTAAATAAATTTATTTTACATATCATATTACTACAAAACAGTCCAAACAATTTAATCAGAATATAATATATACAATACACCTCCAATGAAATCACCAATACCCAATTCACTGGAACTCTCCTTAACCCCAATTCATCTCGACTAAGGATTCATGACACCTCCCCCTTTAAGACAAAATTTATACAAGGATAAATCTTGAAAATGAAATAAGCATAAGGGACAGTGTGTCTGCAATTCCAATTATCTTTTCCTTTTATATGTTTAATAACAAGCTTGTAAGGCAAGGGACCATCTTACTAGTCTTTGGTTACTATTTTTCAATTTATCTAAAAGAACATAGCGGATTATGATCACTGTAAACTGTATGATATTGACACAAAGTAGTACCTTAAGCTGTGTATTATTATATTACTCTTATATTACTCCATTAATTATGTATAGTAAAGTATTACAGAACATATATTAATTCTATGTAATATTCCCATTTATTGTGTACCATATTATGTATATAAATTATCATATTTATACTTTATGTATTCAGCTTGTGAATGCTGGCATCTGTACATCCCAGAGCGCAGTAATACATAGAGAGAGAGAGAAGACAGAGTCTTCGTGGTGTGGAAACGCGAGCTCCTGGGTCCTACTGTATATATATCTCCCGTACGAGAATAGAACCTACTTTTAAGGCAACAAGTGCTTGTGTATACCCTCAGTAGTATAGAACATTTTGTGGGTATCCAAGACACACGTCAGATAAACAACAAGTTTTTCATAAAAATTAGGCAACTGCAATACTGGAGCACTAATTAGACAAGCACAGATATTTTCATAAGCAGCTTGGCATTCAGTGGTTCACAGAAACAACTTCTTTGGGCTTAGCAGATAAGTGAGAGGGACTGCAATATAACCAAAATCAGAACAGAAACGTCTGTAACATCCAGTCATGTCCAAGAACCTCATAACGGCTTTGCGATCCCAAGGAATCTGGAGGTTACAGATGGCTTCAACCTTTGCTGACACTGGAGTGATGCGTACTTGTCCAATCTCATGCTCCAAGAAAATAACATATGCTTTGCCCAACTCACTTTCACCAGATTAACAGTCAATCCAGCACCAGTCAGGTGGGTAAACAAGTCTCAAATTCTGAAAATGTGCTCCTCTTAGGTTGTGCTGTGAACCACCAGGCCACCCAAATATGCTTGAATGCCCGACAACCCATGGATCACTCTGTAGCTGGTGCATTTTCATTCGAAAAGGAAGGATTTTATAGTTGTATAGCCCGTCTGGTGTTGTAAAGGCAGATATCCTCTTTGCTTTGTCAGTAAGTCGTGTCTGGTAATAACCTTTCAGTAAATCAAGCTTGGTCACATACTCGGCATTCCCTTTGGTGTCGATGAGGCCATTAATATGTGGCAGTGGGTAACATTCTCCCTGGGTCACTTTATTGATCTTCCAATAGTCTGTGCACATTCACCATGACCCATCTGGCTTTGGTACCTACAGACACAGAGAAGACCCTTCACTGTCACCAAGTTCAAGTTGTGCTGCAGTAGAAAGTCAACCTCCTTCTTCAGACTTACTTTCTTGCTGGGACTCATTCGATAAGGAGTTTGTTTGGTGGGTGCCGGATCTCCCACCTGGACGACATTAAGTTCCACCAGACTGCAAGGTTGTGGAACATCACTGAACAGGTGTTGATAGTCCCCAAGTAGCTGCTCCATCTCTTCAATCTGGACCAGTCACAAAGGCTGCAATTTTATGTGGATATTAGCCAAAATACTTGAGTCAATCATCTTTGCTTTGGTTGTTCTAGAATGTCATTACAGTCTTCCTCACTGGGTTCCATAAAGCAAACAAGGTTAACAACAGTGATAATGTTACCTCTAATTCATAACCTTTAAGTAAGTTCACATGAACAAGTCTCTCAGGTTTGCTGCATCCTGGTGTCTTAAGATTTTTTACATCATTAACCTTGAATAAAACTTTGTATGGTCCATGAAACTTTGACTCTAATGCATGTTTATGAATTGGCAAAAAAAAAACAAGATCACCAGGCATAAATTCTCTAACTTGAATCTGTAAGTCATATGTGTCTTTCATTCTTTTCTGAGCTTCCTTCAAATTCTCCCTTGGCAACTCACAAGCTGAGTGAAGTCTCTCTGAGTAAGTTCAGTGTCAATCCATGAATATTTTAAGACCTTAAGAGTTCCCCTGACTTGGTGTCCATACACAAGTTGGGGTGAAGCCACGGACTCTTGTTTTCTATCTGATTGTAAATAATAAAATTTGGATTCCCTCTTCCTAGTCTCTATCATTCTCGATATACAATATTTCATTATCGTGGTTTTTGGAAATGTTCGGGGTACTTGGTTCTAACTACAGGAGCGAACATAAACACCTGTAGAGTTCTGTAGGTTCTATTCAACGGAAATATACAAGGGTACATTTACAAGCACAGGTAGTCCTTACACTCCTATATGGGTCAACTGACCTCTCTCTGACCTCTCAGGCGACATGTGGTAAGTGGTACATTAGCAGCTTCCAGATGTCACCAGGCACATTTATCTAGGCGTGTGGTGACATGAAACAGGGGCATTGCCACACGCTACTGACTAGAGAAGTAATGTATATATATATAGAGTACAGTTAACCCTCACTTTACGCGGTTAATGTAACCCGGAGGGTCCCGCGTAAAGTGAGAAACGCGTAAAGTGAATAACATAACATATGGGATTAATTGAAATGGAGTCTGGGCCGATCCCCAAACTCCACTTTTTGACGACACACAACTATGTTGTAGTAAAAATATTATCTTAACTTTATGATGGTATGCACACACTTAATAATTAAGAGAAATATCAATAATATTAGGTTTTTTAACACTTACATTAGTAGAAAAAATGGCTGGGCACACGGGGATGGGCGGTTGGTTCCGAGGCAGAGGGCAGATTATTGGCCCTCACCTGTGTCACTTGTATCAATTGTATCACTATCCACCACAGAGGCTTGCAAGGCCTCTTTGTCAAACTCCCCAAAGTCCATATAAGTCCATATCCTCACCATAATTATCACTATCACTGACTTGGGCCGGCTGTGGTGGGTGGCGGGTGAAGAACTGGTAATGTTTTGATGACTGGGCGACCTTGTTCGCGCAGCTTACACAACATGGCGGATGGCGGGAGGTTTGGACCCAAAAATGGCGCGGCTCGCCAGCCGCTCTCCGCGTAAAGGGGTACACGCACCGCGGAATGTGAGCATCCTGGGTTCCGGCAGGGCACCGCGTAAACGTGGAAACGCGGAATGTGGGACCGCGTAAAGTGAGGGTTAACTGTACATACATGGTATACATACAGCTTTTAGAGTCTGGTGAAACCTCTCAAATGCCCCTTGAGACTCCGGATAATATGCCATTGCTAGGTACTGATGAACTCCCATCTTCTTCATTACTTGCTTGAATAGCCCTGAGGTGAAATTTGAACCCTGGTCACACTGGACTACCTTTGGAACTCCATATTGGATGAAAAATGTAATCAGTGCATTCAAAACTTTCTTTGCACTGTAGTTATGCATTGTCATGCATCGTAAAGGAATAACTTGAGGATACCAAGTAGTGCTACACATCATTGTGAAAAGAAATTGGTTACCTTTTTAAGTTGTAGGAAGGGTCCCTACTGGAATTGGCTTTAATGGTGCAGGCTTAATGGTCTGATTTGGTTTTCCTGCTAGTTGACATTCATGACAAGTTCTACAATATTTACCTACATCACGTTGTACCTTTGGCCAGTAGAAATGTTGAAGGATTTTGTGAAAGGTCTTATTTACTCCAAGATATCCACCACTATAGTCATGTGCAAGGGCTAATATAGTTGATATAAGTTTAGTAGGAACGAAAATCTGATGTGTCTCTGACCAAACTTCATTGGCAGGAACATGAGGAGGTCTGTACTTGTGCATTAGAATATCTGACTTGAGGTAATGTCAAGTAGGGAGTTTAGACATGTCCGATTCGTCTACAGACTTGTTGTAGAATGTGCGGAACTCAATGTCCTCCATTTGAGCTTTCATCAGTGCATCAGTAGTGATTGGAACATTATTATGTGTTTCTAAACTTGTAGGCTCTGTAGATTGATCACTGTCATCTTTAGCAATGTACAAATCATTAACATGTAAATCATCAAAACCATCAAGGGAATAAGCTTTGATTTTGTTCATGCTTATGGTGACTGCACAGGTAGGAAATAAATTAGGAAGTTTCTCTTCTAACTGCTGTGGGATTATGAGGCAAAGAAATAGGAGACACACCTGGTTATGGTACCACTTTAGAACCAGCAAGGTCATTTCCTAACAAAAATGTAACTCCCAGAACTGGGAGAAAGTATTTTACTTCAACAATGACATAGCCTGAAACCAAATCTGACCTTAAAAAATCTTAATAAGGGAAATGTCTGTAGCAGAAATTCCACCCACACCCTCAGCGAGTACACTTTGACCAGTAAGGACATCATCCAAACAAGGAACTGACCCTCTCACAATGCTAACAGAAGCTGTAGTGTCTAAGAATTTTAACAAGGTTCTGAGCAGAAGATTCATTAGAAGAAATAGACCCCTTAAAAATAAATAGTTTAAAAGTATCATCTTTCCTAGCTTTGTAAGACTTACTTTTTACTTTTATCCTCTTCACCAAATGATCGGCTCGTTAGCCGCTTGGGCGATCGGTCACGTCTCTGATACGCACTGTTGGCAAGTACTGAGCATGCACCAGCTCCTGAATGTACCTGAACCTGCTCCAGTGTTGGTCAAGTCTTGTCTTGAAAGAGCTCACACTCGGTGCTGTCAAAACACTTTCTGGCAGACTGTTCCAAGAGTTCACAATTCTAACTCCGAAAAAGTTTGCCCTCACAGTTTTCTGGACTTGCGGCTTCTTCAATCTTTAGCGAGCGTCCGCCAGCTCCAAGTAAGAACACTCGACAGACCCTTGAGATGTGTATACACCTCAATTAGGTCACCCCTTGCCTGTCTGTAGTATAAGCTTGGCAAGTTCAGGTGCTCCAATCTCTCAGGGTAGCTGAGGTGCGGAAGTGCAGGCACCAGTCTGGTGGCCCTCCTTTGAATATTTTCAGCCAACTGACAGTCCCTAGCATATCTCGGGGACAAGACGGGGTGACAGTCCTCCAGATGGGCAAGCACTTCATTCTTGAAGATCGTTACGAGAGACGGACCATCTAGATATCTGAACGACCTTCTTATAAGACCCAAAAATTTATTTGCCTGATTTACCTACTACTCGCAATGGCCCGAGAACTTCAGCTCATTGTCAACATACACACCTAGGTCTTTCTCACATTCAGTCTCAAATAGTGCAGTTTCTTCATCCTATTGGGACATATGATACGCATCCTTAACATTGGTACGTCCCAGGTACATCCTCTTACACTTCGTGACATTGAATCTCAGCAGCCATTTCTTCGACCATTCTTGGAGCCCACAGAGGTCCTTCTGCAGCTCTTCACAGTCCGCTTGGTTCTTGATTTCCCGAAATAACTTGGCATCATCGGCAAACATTTGTATGGAGGAGTGTACAACGTCAGGCATGACATTTATGAAACAAACAAACAACAGCAGGCCCAATACACTGGCCTGTGGTACCCCGCTTGTGACAGGTACGGATGATGATTTCGTGCCATTAATCACCACACACAGTTTGCGGTCATGTAGAAAGTCTTCTATCCACGCTAGGACATTTCTCCGAATTCCGTACCCTTCCAGTTTGATTTTCAGCCTTTCGTGGGGTGCACTGTCAAAAACCTTGGCAAAATCTAGGTAAATATTGTCGATATTACCACCCCGTTCCAGAATATGGGTCCAGATATCCTATACCTTGAGCAATTGTGTTAAGCAGGAGCGCCCTGCCATAAAACCGTGTTGGCAATCCTTTACAAGATTGTTTCGTATTAGATGTTCCATTGCGGCATCTCTGATAATACTCTCAAGTACTTTACATATTATTACAGTTGTACCCCTCTTAACACGGTCAATTGAACCCACAGGGTACCGCGTTAAGTGAAAACTGCGTTAAGTGAACAACAGAACATATGGGATTAATTCCAATAGAGACTGGCCCGACCCCCAAACTTCACTTTTTGACGTCACACAACTATGTTGTAGTAAAAATATTATCTTAACTTTATGATGGTATGCACACACAATTAATAATTAAGAGAAATATCAATAATATTAGGTTTTTTAACACTTACATTTGTAGAAAAGATGGCTGGGCACACGGGGATGGGGGGTTGGTTCCGAGGCAGAGGGCAGATTATTGGCCCTCACCTGTATCACTTGTATCAATTGTATCACTTACCACAGAGGCTTGCAGGGCCTCTTTGTCAAACCCCTCAAAGTCCATATAAGTCCATATCCTCACTATAATTATCACTATCACTGACTTGGGCCGGTTGTGGTGGGTGGCGGGTGAAGAACTCGGTTAATGTTTGGATGACTGGGCGACCTTGTGCGCATCGTGCCCGCGCCGCTTCCCGCGTATATGAGTAGATGAACCGCGTAAAGTGAAAGTCCGGTTCTGGCGAGGCACCGCGTATATGAGAAATCGCGTTAAGTGAAACCGCGTTAAGCGGGGTACAACTGTGTATACCGTATATCACGGCCTATAAGACGAAATTTGAACATTAAAAAAATCTGCCCAAAGTTAGGGGGTCGTCTAAACCACCAAGTTTAAAATTCTTACCTCTTAAATATTGTGGTTTAGTGTGTCAAGAGTGGTGATGAAAACATCGTAAGCCACTCACAAGGTCTTACCACTAATTATTTTATACTGAAACTTACGTTTGGCAAGCTGGATTCAAATTAAGATTACCGGTATATTAAAATAATAAAAATGTATTATAAACCTGTCTAACATACCGTAAAAGAGATTTATACCCCTATAATAAACACAGCTATCATCACACACCCCTCCCCACGCCCCCCCCCCCATTTGCCAGTGAGGAGCCGTGGAGGTGGTCAGTAATGCATACCGGTATCGGTATATTTACTCATAATAATATTTATCTCCTATAAATAATTGATTTAAATTTTATTTTTTTCCAAAGAATATTCAGTAAATGAGTGCATTAATTCTTGAAACTATCGACGGTTAATTACAGACGCTCAAGTGACGTCACTAGTGTTTACACTACACCAGCTGGTAATATTTGATGCCATTACTTGAAGTGAATTGGCCTTATTTTAAGTAACTAACTATAAATAAATACAAAAATTAAAAAAAAAGATCAAAACTGAGAAATAATATACTGTATGTATGTTGTGTTGTCAAAGTAAGAGGAACAATTGTGTAAGTACGTAATATTTTTTCACTCAAATCCTAATGAAACACTACTGGAGAACATTCCTTTGTCGCAAAACAGTTTATAAATTAAAGAAAATAATTACAGTGTGTTTAATATATTACAGTATATTATAAATAAATAAATAAAACAAATAATTCGGTAAATCTATTTAAAGTAAATGGAAAATAAGCAAACATGTTATTTACCAAGACCCTTCCGTCTGGCTCAGGGTGAGATGTAGGGGAGATAAAGAAGGCTATTTATAGCCCATCAGAAGTGACCAGTACCCTAATGCACCATAAATAATTCATTGAACATTCATTTTTTGTACATAGTATATTCAGTATATATATATATATATATATATATATATATATATATATATATATATATATATATATATATATATATATATATATATATATATATATATATATATATATATATATATATATGTAAATGAGTTATGTAAACGCGTTTTTGACAACCGAATGTGTGTGTGTGTGTGTATATATATATATATATATATATATATATATATATATATATATATATATATATATATATATATATATATCTATATATTTATGTGGTACAGTGGGGTATGCTATAACGAATCTAATTGGTTCTAGAACCTTGTTTGTTATAGCATTCGTTCGTTATAGGATTAATCCGTTCCAGGCCCCCAAATACAACCACTTAACATTGAAAAATATAATATAAAATTGTAAAAATTGTAAAAAAGTGCATAAATATGCATCTAAACCCCTGAAATAAAGAATATCATTAATATTTGTAATAAAAAACAATAAATTATAAAAAAAAAAAATTAATTAATGTTCGTTGTAGGAGTTTCGTTCGTTATAGCATTCTCAATTTTATAGGTAAAACCGTTCGTTATAGGAATATTCGTAGTAGGATCCGTTCATTATAGCATACCCCACTGTATATATATATATATATACATACACACACAGTAGTACCCCGATTTACGCGGTCAATTGAACCCACAGGGTACCGCGTTAAGTGAAATCCGCATAAATGGAACAACAGAACATATGGGATTAATTCCAATAGAGACTGGCCCGACCCCCAAACTCTACTTTTTGACGACACACAACTATGTTCTAGTAAAAATAACATCATAATTTTATGATGGTACATGCACACAATTAATACTTAAGAGAAATAGAGAAATACAGTCGCCAAGTTAATGTCCATTCAAATAATGGACTCGACTCCCTCCCCCTCTTCTCACACTACACTGCTGGCTCTTCCCTCTCTGAGAAATTTTTGGGGGAAAACCACTAGATTTTAATAAATAATACCTCAAACTAAAGTTAGGATAATATAATTGACATTGCTGGATTCCTTGTAAGACCAGGAATATTTTAATATAAATGTCATATATTTTGCACAAAAGATAACATATTTACTCAGAGTAAACATTATATCTAAAATTTGTATGTCTAATGCAAAATCTATGATGTTTATATTCAAATTGATCATCATATTGTAAGAATTCCAGCAATGTAAATTATATTCTGGCCGGGTAATTTGTATGAATTTTATGAGCTAAATAAAAAAATATTATACTTCACCGCGTATATGAGTAGATGACCCGCGTTAAGTGAAAGTTCGGTTCTGGCGAGGCACCGCGTATATGAGAAATTGCGTTAAGTGAAACCGCGTTAAGCAGGGGAAACGAATGTAAACATAGAACCAATTACAGCTCCTCCCCGACTTACGACCTACTCGACTTACGACCACCCGCACTTACGACCTGCCTCAGTCGTACCAAAATTTGGTCAAATTACGTATTTTCGAGTCCCAATGTCAGTACACAGACAAAATTTTCGTTTGTAATTCACTTTAAAATGGCTGGCAAGCTTAAAAGTGAGTATTTTGTGGTGCTGAGAAGAAAAAGAAACACCCATTTTAGATTTTCTATGTACTGTATTCACATTATTTTATAATCGCAGTCATGTACTGAATATTCTATGTAAAAAATATAAATTTTAAATGAATTATTTATAGTGCGGTCACTTCCTACACAAAGACAGGCTATAAATAGCCTTCTTATCTCCCCTCCATCTCTTACCCTCTGTTCTCAGAGAGAAGGTCTTGGTAAATAACTTTTGTTTGTTTATTTTCATTGTTTGTCTAATTTATCATGTTGTATCAAAGTAATATTACTAAAATTTTTAGGCAGCTACCAAACAGGGAGATACTACCGCCTGGGAAGATATTGGAAGCATAATGTTCATTATTGTCTAATGGTAGATCCTACTTCCATATGGCATCACGAAAATTGTGACCAAGTCTTAGGTTGCTGATCTATCTTTCTGCCTCATTTACACACAATTGCAGAGTTTCAATTGTTTCTCTTCCTTTGACAACACAACATACATACAATATAATGTTTCTCACCTTTGATCTTTTTCCTTTTTGCATTTATTTATGGTTGGTTATTTAAAATAAAGGCCAATTCACTTAAAGTATTGGCATCAAATTTTACCGGCTGGTGTACACTAGTGACTCACTTAAGCGTCAGTTATTTAACTGGAACTAATGTCGGTGTGAGTAAAATATTTCCATTTACTTGAAATAGATTTCCCAATTTATTTGTTTATTTATTTATTTATAATATACTGTAATATATAAAACACACTGCAAGTATTTTCTTTAATTATATACTTGTTTTGCGAAAAAGGGAGGCTACCATTATACCTGGAAGGTGAAGTTGACCAGACATTTATGGTGATCATTAAGGACCAAACTTCGAATCCATGACGTGACTTCTGTTCATCGTTTATATCCTAAATTTACCACTGTCGGTAGTTTCAAGAATTAACGCAGTCATTTACTGAATATTCTATGTAAAAAAATAAATTTTAAATGAATTATTTATAGGAGATTAGTATTATGATCAGTAAATATACAGATATGCATTACTGAGCACCTCCGAACACAAGGACGGCTAAAAATAGCCACAGGCAGTCACAGTCAAGGTCACTTTCCCTTTCTTGTCACTGGCAAATGGGGGGGGGGGTGATAATAGCAGCTGTGTTTATTACCGGTGTATATTGTTCTTTTACGGTATGTTAGACAGGTTTATAATACATTTTTATTATTTTAATATACCAGTAATCTTCATTTTAATCCAGCTTCCCAAACGTAAGTTTCAGTATAAAATAATAAGTGGTAGGACCTTGTGAGTGGTTTACGATGTTTCCATCACCACTCTTGACACGCAAAACCGCAATATTTAGGAGGTAAGAATTTTATCTCTGGTGCTTAAGACGACCCCCTAACTTTGGGCTCATTTTTTTATGGTTCAAATTCCGTCTTGTAGGCCGAGATATACAGTACTTTTTCTGTGAATTGGAACCAATTATCCAATATCCCATTGAAATAATAGATTCGGTTAACAAAATTTTCGGTTAACGAACGACTCTGTGGAACGAATTGTGTTCGTTAACCGAGGGACCACTGTACTAATAATCTTAACATTCCAATATTTATCCTGTTTGTCATTTAATTTTAGATTTTATATTATCTTCTTATGCTAACATTACTTACCCTATTAATCAATGTTCTCCCACACATATTTCTCAATAAATACATTCCCACTGCATTTATTCGGCTTTCATCCTAATATCATAAATTAAGTATATACCCGGGTTTATGGAATTTATATTCATTATTTTTATCCCTAATTTACAGATGGCGAAGCGAGGCCCAATGGACATGTTTATCAAGCCGAGACATCCAGCTGCTGAACACACAAGTAATTCTGAATCGGATGACGGCGATGTAAATGAAACCAAAGTATTGCCGGCAAAACAAATTCGTACTAGCTTTACTCGGAAATATGACTCCTCGTACATTCAATTCGGTTTTGTAGCCACGATTGATGGGGGAGTGCCAAAACCGCAATCTGTTATTTGTGGAGATGTGTTGGCTAATGACTCAATGAAGCCGTCAAACCTTAAGAGGCATTTAATTACAAAACATAAAGAAATGATTTCAAAGTCGAAAGAGTTCTTTGAAAGAAGGCATGTTGATTTAAAAGGCCGTCAGAAACAGATCTTTGAAGTGCACACATAAATACTTGTGCTTTGCGGGCTTCTTATAAATTAGCACTTCCAGTTGTTAAGGCTAAAAAGCCATACACAATCGGTGAGATGCAAGTGATAGGCTGTATTAAAAATGTCTGCATGGAAATGCTGGGTAAGCCGGCGGCAAGGAAAGTGACTCAGGTGCCACTTTCAAATGACACTATAGGTCGACGAATTCACAATGTGGCTCACGATATGGAAGATCAGCCCATAGGACAAAGTATTTTTCTTTGCAGCTTGATGAATGTACAGACGTTGCTAATATGGCAATTCTGCTGGTGTAAGTGCGCTTTGAACATGAGGGTGATTTGAAGGAAGAGATTTTTTTCTCTACTTCACTACCAACAAAAACAACTAGTTCTGAAGTGTTCAAGACTGTGAGCGACTACATCGTTAACAAATGTGGGTTGTATTTCAAGTTTTGTGTAGGCATATGTTCTGATGGCGCTGCCGCAATGATAGGACGGCATTCGGGAGTGGTTACCCAGATCAAGGCGCTTGCCCCAGAATGCAAGTCGACGCGCTGCTTCCTTCACCGAGAAAGTCTTGCAACAAAAAAAAATGTCAACAGAATTAAACAGTGCGCTCAGTGAGGTTGTAAAAATTGTGAAGCATGTAAAGGCAAATTCTTTAAATTCGAGACTATTCACTGCATTATGTGATGATATGGGAGCTGATCATAAACAGCTCCTATTGCATGCCGATGTACGTTGGTTATAGAGGGGAAAAGTCCTGTCGAGTATTTGAGCTACGAAACGAGCTTCCCGAGTTTCTTCAGTACAAAAAACCAAATTGGTCACAATTGTTCCGAGATGTGGATTGGCTAGCCAAGCTGGCTTATTTGGCTGATATCTTTGCCATCTTTAATGACCTCAACACCTCCATGCAGGGAAGGATGGCTTCGTGTTTTACAATGGCAGACAAGATCGACGGACAAAAACGAAAGCTAGAAGCATGGAAGAGTCGAGTGTCAAGAGATTGTTATGACATGTTTCACCAATTAGCGGCAGTCATCGCCGATGCAGGCGAAGACCTTTTTTTTTTTTACGGGAATTAGCCCACCCGGGCACAGGTCAAACGACCCACAACGGAGCCTGGGGGGCGAAAAAAAAAGAACGGAAGGAAATTGAAAATATAGAAAAAAAGGATATACTGTATTAATCTACACCACGAAGATGCCGG
This sequence comes from Homarus americanus, assembly GCF_018991925.1. NCBI lineage: Eukaryota > Metazoa > Arthropoda > Malacostraca > Decapoda > Nephropidae > Homarus > Homarus americanus. Next base: position 5,907,597 of record NW_024732780.1, read on the forward strand.
AAAACCAGCTTTTTAAAGTGAGACAGATTGTAAGAGCATGGAAACACAGAAGAAGGCAGAGCATTCCACAGTTTGGCTGTGTGAGGAAAGAAGGAGGTACTATAATGGGTTATTCTCGTGTGACCGACATCCACAGAGAAATGGTGGGCACCTCGGGCAAGACGTGTGTTACGAACCCACGGCCTTGCCGGCGGTACACAGGATGCCAAATCCACTGAACATTGCCCGTTAAAGTACCTATAAAAGAGAGAGAGTGAAGCAACATTGCGGCGAAGAGAAAGGGGAGAGAGATTGTCGACTAAAGAAGGAGAGTTAATAAGACGAAATGCCTTTGATTCCACCCTATCTAATAGATGGACAGAAGAAGAGCCACCCCAGATATGAGAGCAGTACTCCAAGTTAGGACGAATGAATCCCTTATAGACTTGGAGCAACTGCTCAGGAGTGAAGTAGCTGCGGCATCTGTACAGCATTCCCAACTTTCGGGAGGCAGCTTTAGTTATACTAAGGATGTGTGATTTCCAGGACATATTGGAGGAAATGGTGAGGCCTAACATATTTATTTCAGAATTTGGGAGGATGATAGCGTCCTGAAATGTAATTGGTGGGAGATCATCTACTTTACAAAGTGTAATTGGTAAATATTGAGTTTTGTTACTGTTGAACTTAACCAAGTTTGTATCTCCCCATTCAGAGATGCTGCACAGATCCACGTTGATAGAAGTAATGATATCAGTTCTAGAAACAGATCTAGTTTGAGAGTTAGGAGGAAGGGGAAAATGTGAGGAAGAGTGAAGAGTAGAATCATCGGCGTAAGAATGGATAGAATTAGTTGTAGTGTGAAGTAAATCATTGATAAAAAGAAAGAGAGTTGGTGAAAGAACAGAACCCTGTGGGACGCCACTATTGGTAGAGAAAGAACGAGAGATCGATCCCTCGACAACAACTGCCATGGATCGATTCTCAAGGAAGCTAGAGATGAGAGAACAAAGTGGGGGAGAGAAACCAAAAGCGGGAAGTTTAGATAGCAAAGACTTGTGCCATACCCTGTCAAATGCTTTGGAGATGTCGAGGGCCACGACAAAAGTTTCCCCATAATCCCTAAGAGAGGATGGCCAAAGATGGGTGCAATAGGAGAGCAGATCACCAGTAGATCTCGCCTGGCGAAAGCCATACTGGTGATCAGACAAAAGAGAAAGGCGTTCAAGGTGACGGAGAAAATGGGAGTTCAAGATAGTTTCGAAAAACTTAGAGAGGGATGAAGTTAGGGCAATGGGGCGATAGTTAGAGGGATTAGAATGGTCACCCTTCTTCGGGATGGGCTGAACCAAGGCATGCTTCCAAGAAGAAGGAAAAGTTTTGGTTTTGAGGCAAAGGCGAAAGAGGCGAGCAAGCACAGGGGCCAGGGCTTCAGCACACTCCCTCAGAACACGAGGGGGTATTCCGTCCGGTCCATGTGCCTTACTCACATCCAACCTGGATAACACACCGGCAACCCTGCGAGTGGAGATTATAGGAAAGTGCATAGGTTCAGTAGGAGGTGCAGGGGTAGGAGGGGTAGAGTGGGAATCGTCTAAGGTGGAATTAGAGGAGAATAATGTGCCAAAGAGATTGACTTTCTCAGGGGGAGAGTTGGCTATAGAATCATTGGGACGGAAGAGGGGAGGAAAAGAAGGCGTGCAGAAGTTGTTACAGATGTTTTTAGCTAAGGACCAGAAGGATTTACTAGAGGAAGAATTAGTCAGGACAGCAGTCTTTCTTTTAATAAAATTCCACTTGGCCCTACGAAGAATAGCCTTACAACGATTCCTAGAAGTAATGAAAGAGGTGTGGGTAATAGGAGAAGGAGATAGTTTCATAGCTCGATATGCCCTATCTCTACGAATTGTCATCAGAGAACACTTGACGAATTTGGCAGAACGTTTTCAGCATTACTTTCCAGCAAAAGAAGATCCACGTAGAGGGAATGGACGGATCCGAAATCCATTTATGGCATTGAGAGATGACTTAAGTATCACTAAGGAGGATAAATTGTTGGAGCTGGCTGCTGACGAAGGATTGAAGATGAGTTTTGAAACACATCATCACTCGGTTCCTTTTGGATAAAAGTGAAAGCAGAATATCCTGAGCTTACTGAAATTGCTCTGAAAACTCTTCTCCCATTTCCTTCAACATACCTCTGCGAGGCTGGCTTCTCAACCATGAGTGTCATTAAGAAAAGTATAGAAATAGTATGGATATTCATTCTCCATTGCGCGTGGCTCTGTCCTCAATTGAACTACGATTGGATAAGCTGACAAAGAAGAAGCAGCTCACCTTTCACATAAGTAAAGGTTGAGGTTTTAACATACCTATTATTGTGTTTATAAAATAGTCATCAATTTCATATTTTAGTATTACGACATATTTTAAAAATTGTTATGTCTTCAATTTAATGTTGCCTATTCCTTTCAATCTTTGTTTAAACGTCTTTATGCATTGGGGTTTAAAATAACTAAAATATATAATTTTTCATTTTATTATTAGTATATATATATATATATATATATATATATATATATATATATATATATATATATATATATATATATATATATATATATATATATATATATATATATATATATATATATATATATATATATATATATATATATATATATATATATATATATATATATATATATATATATATATATATATATATATATATATACATATATATACATGCTGATAACCACAAGGAAGGAAGAAAACACGAAGTTCCCAAGCGCTTTCGTGTAATTCACATCTTCAGGGGTGAGTACAGACTAAAGAGAAATACAAACCAAGGTGTATATATACAGAGGAGGGTGAGACCAGGTCCACAATGGTCAGGTATTAGGTAATGACCCTACTAATCTTTAAACAGCACACAACGGTTGGTGGTCAGGTCATATGGTAAGGTGACCCAACCTTCTCACCTGGTTACAAATCTTCTTAATTACAAAATTGTCCAGCTTGTACATGCCATAACTCAAATTCATGTTGAATGCTTCGGTATGTTTAATAAGACTAGATTCTATGATGTTCCTACTATCAATTGAATTACAAGGTAATATTGAGGAGGCATTATCCCAGTCAATGCAATGCTTGTTATCCCTTAAATGAACAAACAGAGCATTGGATTCCTGGCCTGTCCTAACACTGTATTTGTGTTGTTTAATTCTAGTTGCAAAATCTTTACCTGTCTGGCCTAAGTAAAACATATTACATTCCTTGCAAGGAACTTTATAAATGCAACCAATTGTGTTGTTGGGGGAGTTCTTGATTAACATTTGTTTAACAGTGCATGAGTTTTTAAATGCCACATTGACGTTCCAGGTTTTTAGCTGTGCAGGAATGTGTGAGAAATTTTTGTGAAATGGTAATATTAAGATATTCTTATGGTCATGGGTGGGCTTGGGATCAGTTCTATAAAAAGTTTTCTTAGTAATGTTTAAGCATTTGTCTATGAAAGATCTAGGGTATTTAAGGTTTGAGCCAATATTATATATATATTTGTATTCCTCATCGATGAATTCCGGACTGCAAATTCTCAAGGCACGTAAAAACATTGTTGAAAATACTGACTGTTTGACTTTATTATGGTGGGCAGAATAATAATGAATGTATGAACACACACATATATATATATATATATATATATATATATATATATATATATATATATATATATATATTATATATATATATATATATATATATATATATATATATATAATATATATATATATACAGGTTGTACCTCTCTAGTCCGGCAACCTCGGGTCCTGACCGCTGCCGGACCATGGAAATTCACCCTTTTCCTGGATAGATAGTGACTTGTGCTTATGCTTGGAAGCACTAGCACCACTTTCTCTGCTTCATGGTCTCTTTGAAGACATATTGAAGGGTTAAATGGCGTATAGTAGGTTCTCAAATTTCGCGAGTTTTTAATTCTTAAAGTATTTTATTGGAACACATAAAAAAATAAATAAATAAAAATTTTGACGGCGGAAACTTGAATTTCGACGGGTTTGAACGGCCCGCCAATGTGCAGATGACGTGCATAATCGTGTAAACAGCGTCATTTCTCTTATGTACAAAAGATTCATTATTGTTTATTACTGAATGTCTTTTTTATTGAATTAATGTTTATGTGTGCAAAATGAGCAATACAATTCATTAATAATACGTAGAATATTAAAACACACAAGGAAATGACACAGCATTGTTTTCGTTGATTACAAAACAAGTGACTGACTGGTTCTACATATAAAACTGAAGAAAATAAGACCTTGGTTGTAGCTGTACTGTAGTAAAATTAATATGGTTGTTTTAAGTAATGTTATTTAATGTTAATAAATGGAACAATAGAAGTAGCTAACGATAATGGTAAAGAAAAAGAGAGATCGCGTATGTAAGTGCGCACACGTGAAAACATATCGTCATTACTTTACATAAGAATATGAAAGCAACACTTATTTACTGTTCATATATATTTTAATTAATGTTTATGAATTTGTTTTTATTGAATTAATGTTTGTGTGTGCAAAATTAACAATACAATTTATTAATAATACGTGGAATATTAGAGGAGACGAGACAGCTGCCGGCATTGTTATGTTAAAGCTTACAAAACCAGTGACTGATTGGTTCTACATATAAAACTGAAGAAAATAAGACCCTGAGTTTAGCTGTAGTAAAATTAATGCAAAAAAATTAATATGGTTGTTTGAAGTACCTTTAATGTTATTTAATGTTAATAAATGGAACAATATAAGTAGCTAACCATTAATGATAAAAAAAGGTGAGACTGATCGTATGTAAGTGCGCACATGTGAAAATATATCGTCATTACTCTACATAAGAATATGAAAGCAACACTTATTTACTGCTCATATATATTGAAGGATTAAATGTTGTACTCTGTATAGACAAGCAGAGAGAGAGAGAGAGCTGCCGGATGTAAACAAACCTTAATTTCCAGCGGCTTTTTTTTTTTTTACTGGGATTAGCCCACCCGGGCTTAGGTCACTGACCCACATTGGGGCCTGAGGGGCAAAAATTTAATACTCCTGTAATAATAATAATAATTCAGATGCTGCCTATCTACCTATTGGACAAACTAAAATCGTTTCGGACCACGGGAGTTTCCGGACCACAGATTGCCGGACTAGAGAGGTACAACCTGTATTACTTGTTTACAAAATAAATAAAAAATAAAAAAAATGTATCAACTTTTATTATACTGTATTCCCTATATTTATCAGGTATAAATTAATATTACTACGAATGTTCAAATAATATTTTCTCAGATCGTAAACAAATAGGGGTACGGTAATAATATGAGACAAATATGGTACCAGTCCCTGGCACATTGGAAAAAAAACCCTACCTCTCTGCCACATCAGACAGTTTGAGAAGCACTGATATAGTGTACACTCACAAGGGTACTGAAGTACTGCCTGAGAAGCCAAGCTTCATGTTAAAATAATTTGGTGCTACATCAGAAACCTGGATGAGGCCACATACCTTCTACTGGGTCATTTGACTTGGTAGTAAACGTTTCAAGAGGAATATGTACTCCTCAGCTTTGGTCTTCAACTGCTCCTGCAGCATATTAATTGTGTATGTTTGCATGTCTCTTTCCTTGATAATGTTAATTAATTGTGCTTCTACATCTTTCCTTTTCTGTATTTCATTGTCAAGTTCACGAGTCTTTAGCTTCAAATTCTCCTCCAGTTCTTGCTTATATTTCTTTTGTTTCTGTCGATACTCAAATTGATTGATGGCATTTACTCTTCGCTGTTCTTCTTCTTTATCTTCATATGGGTCTTTAATTTCATGCAGTTTTATCTTTTTGTTGGGTTTATCACAAGTACTGCTATAATCTCTTTTACTGCAACTCGGTTGTGGCTCTTTTGGTACAAGTGAGTTTCCACCAACCTTCTCTTGTGACCCAAGAGTCAACGAGTCAGGTACAACTTCAATCCTCTTCTGCTCACCTTGCAAGGTATATGTCACTATTGCTCTTGGTGATGACACACCTCCTTCTGGAAAAGAAAGACACAATATTTAGTACTGTACAGTACAATGAATAATAGGGGTTACACCGTAAAACAGGTCTGAGTTACCGTATGCGTCAGGCCATGTACTGTATACGAGAGCAATGTGATAGTTATTGAATACCACAGAGAAAATTTGGTAAAATTTACAGGGTTTAACAAGAAACTAGGTAAGAGGCACAGTAAATCAGTCAGTAGATGGGGGAATGGAATCTAGGCATAGTACATGTACTGAGTAATCTACACTCACTGAAGGTCATGTCTGACTCTGCCTAAAGTCTAAGAGTTGAAAAGGGGTTGTAATTTGTTATGATAAATATTATAAATTTGTGACCAGACCATACTCACATGTGCTGCCACCTCCAAACTAATGAAACCGTAAGTTACTTCTGTACAATATTTAGTTCAGTCCTTGCCAAAGTTATATTATATTGTACAAAGATCACTCAAGAAATTACCATACTATAACCACATAATTTAGGCAATTTGACCAATAGCAAACAAAGCCATAAGATGCTTATTTCCAAAAGGGTCCTTCAGTCACGATCAAAAGCAATCATCCACCCTTCCTACTACCACACCCGCGAGCTCAAGGGCTTTCTACACGACAGGTCACAAGAGAGAGGGGGAGGCATTGATGGGGGATGAGTCCAAGAGCTAGGGTTGGCAGACCCAGGTAAGGTAGGAGGGAGTGAGTCAAGGGCCACATACATAGTGAGAGTGTATGTGGTATTATAATTATCCTTAATGGCTTAAGAAGGTGTTAAGGTTGGTGGATGTAGCTTGATGTTGACGGCCTTAATGATCCTGGCAGTTCAAAGGCCTAAAGCCCAAACAAACAACCAACCAACCAACCAGGAGGGCAGGTGTCTGGAGAAGTGTCAGATTTACCTAACTTTCCCTTAATTATTTATGCCTTTACTTGAGATTCTAGGGAGGAATGCCAGTGAGCTTTTGGCAGCTAATGTGTCATTAGGGAAACCAGTTGATAAGGTACAGTGGGGTATGCTATAACGAACGGATCCTACTACGAATATTCCTATTACGAACGGTTTTACCTATAAAATTGAGAATGCTATAACGAACGAAACTCCTACAACGAACATAATTTAAATTTTTTTTTTTCTAATTTATTGTTTTATTATTACAAATATTAATGATATTCTTTATTTCAGGGGTTTAGATGCATATTTATGCACCTTTTTACAATTTTTACAATTTTATATTATATTTTTCAGTGTTAAGCGGTTGTATTTGGGGGCCTGGAACGGATTAATCCTATAACAAACGAATGCTATAACGAACAAGGTTCTAGAACCAATTAGATTCGTTATAGCATACCCCACTGTATCTGGTTTTTGTGAGGGAAAGCCCCTCATATAACAACATAGGAGGGGAGGGGACGTGGCTTGCTCACCACCAGTAACACTAAATGAGGCTGTTACTTGATCACTTCCACCTCTCACCATTACCATTCTTGGAAAAAATCAATACTAAATGATAAAAAAAAATTGAGAATTAATTGTTGGATAGTATATGTCTTGTCCACCCTGTAATATGTTTATTACAGTTGTGAAAATCAATGCAAGGTGATGAGGTGGTAGTGGCAACGGTGTTTGGCCATTGCTCCACACCCAGGTGAATTACACCTAGTGAACTTAAAATTTTATGGGTGAAATGACGGCATGAAGCATGGGGTGATTTCTCTTCCACCCCCACTTCCTTCTCTTCTCCCTTCTCCTCCACCCCCACTTCTAATTCCCATCATCATCATCAACCAGGAGCCTTCTACATACACACCTCAAAGTAAATGTACTTTACTGCATTTATTTTTACTTTGTACGTAATTTTAATATAAAAAATGCAAAAATATTAAAGAGCACAACATTCTTGATATTTACTCCACTGGAAACGAATGTAAACATAGAACAGATTACTGAATTGGCAGACTAGCTGATCAGCTGATGCTCACAACAAAACGTGTTTTTCGTAGGGATTTCGTTAATCGAAGTTTTGTTCGTTAACCGAATTGAAGATCCTTATGGGAGGTAATTCGTTAACCGAAATTTAATTAATCGAACAGTTCGTTAACCTACGGACCACTGTATTATTATATTTACCTCGTCCCCCATCTCCATTCTTATAGTTGGGATCCACATAGGCCTTGGTCTTCCTCTTCTTCTTGTTCTGTCCACTCTCCACTCGACTGCCTCTCTCAATACTCTATCCGGACGCACACGCAGAACGTGCCCCAGCCACCTCCTTCGATTCTTCATCAGCCATTCATTGATATTGGGAACATTTGTGACTTCTCTTATCGTCTCGATTCTAATACGATCACGCTATGTTATGTTCAAGATTCTTGTCAATGCCTTACTCTCGAAAGTTCGGAATCTTCTGGATAAAGTGTCATTATCATACCAAGATTCACTTCCGTATACCAAAACGGGTCTTACCAGTGAAGTATATAATCTCAGTTTGGTATGGACTAGTCTATGTGACTTCCACACTTGGCCCAGTATACCCATACCTTGATGACCTCTTCTAATGCCGTCCTGAAACTCATCTGCAAGTGATCCACCGTTTTTGACGAGTGTCCCCAAATACTTGAAAACAGGAACTTCTCCCATAATTTGGTCCTGCACCTGAATGTTCCCTTCAAATTCTTGGTCTGCTTTCAGAACCTCTGTTTTTCTAACATTAATCGTTAATCCAGCCCTTTTTCCCTTTTCCTCCAGTCTGCTAACAATAGTTTGCAAATTCTGAATGGATCTGCTCATCAGTACTACATCATCTGCATAATCCAAGTCTGCGAGGTATTTATTGTTGACCCATTTGATCCCTTCTCTCTTATCACCCAAATCACAAGTCACAAATCTCACCATTTGTTGTTTACGTCTCGCGGAGAAGCTCTGACCCTCCCCCCCAGCCAGTACTTCGTTACCTCCGTGTTGGCTTTTTAAGCATCTACAGCGCATGTGCAGAGGGTGGTGTGAGAGTTCCTTATTGGCTATAGCGAGAGGAGACTTATTATTGGGCTAGAGTTTATTGTCTTAGCCAATGAACAATGCGTGGGTGGGTCGGGAGTGGAGATTTGAATTTTCAGCACCAGATATGACTAAACAGGTTGAAGAGCTGTGCTGACATTGTGATAAAGATTATTTTACGTCAATTACCGAGTTTCATCAGAAAAATAGTGAGGCTATTTCATTTTTTTTTTAGAAAACACGGTATGTTACCGAACAAAGTTACGTGTCCAATGTGTATAATCAGTGTACACTGAGTGAAGAAAAGCACATTTGGCGGTGTCACCAATTTTCTTCAGCCAAACAGTAAGAAACGGAAGAGGTGCAACTTTTTCGTCAGGTCAGGTTAGGTGGTAAACTTTTACTTTAGGACACGAGTCCCTAGGGGTTGACCAATATATATTTCCAGTGTATTTTGGTGTGTTTTAAGCGAATCTGACCTTCATTTTTGTCAGAAATAGATAGTTTGCGGGCACTCAACAGACACAGGGCGAACACCGTGATTACGTAAGAATTGGACAGAATGATCGTCTTTCTCGAAAAACTCAGCAATAAACCTAAAATAAACCTAGGAGCACGATTGACACCCAACCTCCACCACGGCCATTGTCAGACTGGTCATTGCATTTCAAATCTGTAACCAAGCTGCTTTGAAAAATTCAAATGTGATTGGTAAAAAAAATCACGGTATGATATCACTACATCATTGGTCATGACTGGATGACGTCACTCAATATTGCACATGCGTGATCCATAATTAACTGTGATTTACGCAGATAACATCTCTTCATAGACGAAGACTGAAAAATACGTAAAATCAATTCAATTCAATTGTGTCGCTATTTTCCATTTCGAATGGTATAAATGGGATTAAAAAAGCTCAGAATAGGAAGACCTAAATGTTTCAGTAGTTTATAACTTAAGGCGTGCTATGTCCTAAAGTAAAATAATACTGGTTCAGTTAGGTTAAGTTGGCTGGTTGGTTTTTATGTTTTTTACACAGAAAAAAGGGGTAAATTAAGTTAGGTTACATTTCTTTCTGCACTAGAAATATGTTTTTTCCTATGGTTTTTGATGAGTTTTGAACGATTTTTGGTAAAGGTGTAGAAGAGGGTGACCACCAGAAGGAATTGTCCGAATTGATTGCGATTTTTTCATGATATTAAACGCAAATATGGAAACGTCAATGCATAGAACCTAACAGAACCTGACATAACATACCCAACCTATAGGTATGTTAGGTCAGGTTCTATTAGGTTCTATGCATTATCGTTCCATTTTTGTGTTTAGTATGTTATTAGCACTATATACAAAAATAAATACAAAATAATGCATAGCACCTAATAAAACCTGACCTAACATACCCAACCTATGGGTATGTTAGGTCAGGTTATATACATTATCGTTTCCATTTTTGTATTTGGTATCATGATATTAGTATGTAGAAAAAATAGCAACCAATTCGGACAATTCCTTCTGTTGCTCACCCTCTTCTACACCTTTCCCGATTTTTGCCTTGTTCTCCCCGGTCCGACTAATTACCCAAATGTACCCAAATGTAGCCGCAATGAAGTCAAATAATGGTCCTACATGAATAAATCGGACTGCTAATCACTTCTCAACTAGTATTTGGTGTCAGAAAGTCACAAAAGACTGGAAAACTTACTTTAATCTGAGTTAATAGATCGCGTGCATGTACCGATGAAGCGAGGAATTACCCAAATGTAGCCGCAATGAAGTCAAATGATGGTCGTACAAGCGTAATTCGGGCTGTGAATCACTTCTCGATTATTATTTGGTGTCATTAAGTAAAAAAAAATTGGTAAACTTAATTTAATCTGAGTTGTGTTGTGTTAAGTTAAGTTAGGTTAGGTTAGGTTAGGTACATGCACTTGATTTATTAACTCAGATTAAATTAAGTTTACCAATTTTTTGTGACTTCGTGACGCCAAATACTAGTCGAGGTTAGGTTAGGTTAGGTTAGATTAGGTTAGGTTAAGTACATGCACTTGATTTATTAACTCAGATTAAATTAAGTTTACCAATTTTTTGTGACTGTGACACCAAATACTAGTCGAGAAGTGATTGGCAGTCCGATTTATTCATCTAGGACCATTATTTGACATCATTCCGGCTATATTTGGGTACATTTGGGTAATTAGTCGGACCCGTTCTCCGTTTCTGTGATTTACCCAACAAAAAAATCCAATTTTCCAACATCTTCCCTTAAGATTGTTGGGGGTGTATCTAAAAAACGAGTGATTTCCGGCTGATATGAACATCAAATTCGTTCAAAACTCATCAAAAAATAAAGTAAAAACACATTTGTAATATCCAAAGAAAGAACGGTGCACTTCTATAAATTTACCCTTTTTTGTTCATTTTTTTACAATGTTCTAATCATTATAAAACAGGGAACATTTACTAAAAACCTAATAGACAGTGACCTAAACAACCAAAGAAACTTACCTAACTCCAGTCAGAGTTCACTCGCAGTAAAGTAGCGTTAGTAGGAACTTAGCTGGTCACGGTAAAATATCCACTACAATAAATAATTACCGTTAATACATACCTTGTGAGATCTTGTGTAGGGTCTTGCCAGCACCAGACAAATGTGGCTGAGTTATAGTTGTATATGAAATCTGATTGCTAGCCACCAACTGCGAAGAATCCTGGCATGGGGTCTGACTAAAGGCCTCGAAGTCCTTTTGTCCTAGGGTGTGATTGATGGCCGAGACATGAGACACACTATTACTGCAGCGAATAAGGTGGTTGACTTCATTATGCACAGGTTCGTCGAATGAATCCAAGTACTGGATAACTTCCTTTTCAGGATTCTGGTCTTCATCCTTTGTGCAGCACTCCTCAAGGTTTGCTAACAATTCATTAACTTTCCTCAAGTATTCATCACTCTCGGCAGAGCCTGGACTTGCCATACTGTTGGTTTACTTACTTTTACTTATCCTCTCTCCAATAGCCAGTCGGTCAGTTCTGTTGCACACTGTACATGTACAGTACTTTTTTAAGGATATTCCCTTCGCCACTGATCGACTCGTTGGTAAGTACTGGGCATGAACTGGCTCCTGAATATATCGGAACCTGCTCCAGTGTTGGTCAAGTCTGGTCTTGAACCTGTTCACACTCGGTGCTGTTAGCCTGTCACAACACTGGCAGATTGGTCCAAGAGTTCACAATTCTCACTCAGAAAAAGTTTGCCCTCTCTGTTTCCTGGACTTGAGGCTTCTTCAACAGTACAACCTTGAGCTGTGACCCTTTGAGGGGCGGGCGTCCGCCAGCTCCAGGTATGTAATTCGACAGAATAGAGAGGGCTCTTTAATATAAGTTGCTTATTATACTTATAAACCTCTAATAGATCAGACGAATCATCTTAAGTTGTATTGTATTGTATGACTATCGTTACCAAACACGGTTCTGGTGGTCTGGTCTCCCAGATTTTCGTGACAAATCTTTTATCATCCTTTACGTATTGTACATTTCCGTTGAGTCATCAGCTGCCAGTGGTGTTGACTAACGTGGCGCAAGTTAGCAGCCCTCAGTCCCTTGTAGCGTACTGTACGTGGCCAGTTGTCAATTCTCTTTAGTTGTTTATTTTCTCTTTGTATGGACACACAAACGTACGTACATGTAGATACCTTCACTCAGGAATGAGGTTGGATAGAAACTCACAATGCCCTTCCTGTATATATATTGTTGTACAGCGCAGTGCTTAGGAGTGACTAGGTGAGGAGTAGCTTGCTCAGAGGTCCTGTAGGGCGAGGAGGTTTCTGAGGAAGCTGGGTGGTGAGGAGCTGTTGAGAGATGTTGCTGGTCCGGTAGCCGAGTGTAGAATGAGCTCCCCGGTTGTTGTTGTTGTTGTTGAGATTGTTGGACCGTAGGCCGACACGGGCCTTTGCCTATAGGCGGCCCCGTTTGGTGGTTCCGGCTGGAGCTCCTGGAGCAGCCAGACCGGATTGGGATTGGAGGTGGTCCTACCTGCAGATTTGGAAGGATATTGCAGGTTGCAAGTGTGAGCGGATCCCCGATCAGTGGACGCTTACCACCAACCCCCACTCTTGGACGTGGTCAGTTTTGGAGTGGCGCGCCCCCCCGAACTGGGGTCCGCACTTGCTGGGAGAGGATACTTTCTAAGCTATCTGGGTGGTGGGTATCGTGTGATGACCCGGAGAAGGTGGTGAATGTGGTTTGTTTGGGCCTTTCGGGTTAGAGTGGCCGCTGGTGTTGTGTGTGCTTCTTGGAAGTTTTGAGTTCTGTTTCGGAGACTTTGTGTGACTTCGCAGTCGAGGAGATAGTGTTCAAGTGGGTTGGCTGCTGGCTCCTGACAGTAGGTGCATTCCATGACGTCATTTCCGATCATCTGCCAGGAGCACTTGTGCCCTAGTCGTAGTCGATGAAGGCTGACTTGGGTTTGTCTTGGTGTTTTCTTGCCCGCGAAAGGTGGTTCCCCTTTTGTAGCCGCCAGGTACCATTTGGCTGATTGGGAACCAGCGTTGAATGCGTGAAGGAAGCTCTTTTTGATGTGGAGCTTGCTAGTATTTCTGAGGTGATTCTTGATCTGTTGCACGCTTGCTGGAACTTGAATGTGTACGCTACTAGAACGTGTAGCTGCCTTGGCTGCTTCGTCTGCCACGTCGTTTCCTCCGATCCCTACATGACTGGGAATCCAGTGTAAGACGACTGGGCGGTTTTGTCTTTGGAATTCCTGTAGCTGTGCGAGGATCGAGGTTATGATGTGGACGTTGTCTCTTGGTTGACTGTGTTGCAGCGCCTGCATGGCTGAATTCGAGTCCGTGTGAATTATGATGGACTTGTTGTGTTGTGTTGCAGCGTGTTGTAGGGCTTTTGAGATTGCTACCAGCTCTGTAGGGTGGAGCAGTCATTAGAAAGTCTCCATCGGAGGGTCTGACCTTGGGTGTAGAAGGCCACTCCGGATGTATGATGTTTTGGATCCACCGAGCCGTCTGTGAAGTATGATGCTGCATCAGCCGGTGTCTCGGTGGCTATGGCTTCTAGAGTTATTTTTTTGAGGTCCTCCTTCTGGAGGTTGGCTTTGCTATCACCTAGGTCGGTAATTTTGAATGTGGCTGGTGGAGGGCTCCATGGTGGAGGAACTACGTAACCATTGTCTCGTGTGTCTTGGTTGTTCTTGACGAGTGTTTCTGCTTGCAGGTGTCGGATGACCTCGCTTGCCTCGTGCGACCAGGTGGCCCCTCGCTCTCTGTGGTCGAGGTGGAGGGAGGCACTGATTCGCGTTTTGGCAGCTGTGGGCTTATCTGACCTACAGATCTTGGCAAGGAGACCGGCTGTCACCTGCTTGACTCGTACTGCCAGGGGTGGTAGTTCAGTTTCCATTTGCAAATTGCAAATTCTGGTCCACATGGGTGCTCCGAGCATGGTCCTGAGAGCATTATTTTGGATGACTTCTAGCTTAGCTATTTGGTCTTCTCTCAGTCCAATGAGTGCTGGAGCACTGTAATCTACCAGCGATCTGATGGCGGCCGTGTAGTAGGCTTTGAGCACATGAAGGTTTGCTCCTGCGGTTGTGCTGGTGAGCGACCTTATTATATTGTGTCTGCTCTTCGTCCTGTGCCTGAGATACTCGAGTTGCGGCTTGAAAGTGAGTTTCTGGTCAAACCAGATTCCAAGACACTGGTGGGTGTTGGTCCAGACTACCGGCGTGTTTTGTATGGAGAGCATCTTGTCTGGTGTGTCTGTGCAGATAGCCATCGCTTTCGACTTGGCTGGATTTATCTTGAGTCCAAATCTGTTGCACTCCTCTTCTATAAGTTGTAGTGCGTGTTGCATGTTGGCTAGTCTGTTTGATCCTCTTACTATAAGCTGTATGTCGTCTGCATAGCATAGGAGCTTGGCTGTTTGTCTGAAAGGAAGTTTGACAAGATTTTCCATCAGGACATTGAACAGCATTGGACTGAGGATGCCTCCTTGTGGGGTTCCGTTTTCATGGACCCTGTAGCTTGAGGTTGCTCCCTGAAAGCGTACTCGTGCTTCTCTCTGTGTTAGGTAGTTCTGGATCCACCCCTGCAACCTTCCTTTGACGCCTTTTTCAGCGAGCGTCGTTGTAATGGCCAGTGGATTTGCTAGTTCGAAGGCCTTCTCCAGATCGAGGAAGACCACCAGAGCTGGTTTGTAGTCCACTGTGCTGAGTATCTCGGCGATGTTGTTGCCTGTGCCGGTGTTCACGGTGTAAGCAAAAATGTGAGGGTGTGGGCTGCCTACTTTCCACTTGAGTCGGTTGAGAGCCATTCTTTCTCCCGTCTTCGCTATACAGCTGAGAAGGGAGATGGGCCTCGGTTTGTTTGGTTCTCTGGGCTTCGGAGTGGGCTGTATATCTGCCTTCTCCCATTCCGGTGGGAGTCTTTGTGCTGTCCACGAAGCATTGATGACTTGTAGGAAAGCCTCGTGTCCGGCTTTACAGGCATGGGAAAGCATGGAGTAGGTTATCCTGTCGGCCCCTGGTGCTGTGTCCTTGCTTCGTTTTAGCAACTTCTGGATATCTTGCTGGTTGAAAGGTCTGTCAGTGTCATCTTCACTGTTGCAGGCCTCTTCGATCATCTGGAGTCTGGTCTGTCGCAGACGCCGTTGTGTCTCCTCCGCATGTCTCGGGAGGTTTTTCGTTGCTGCTCGGTCAGAGAACAGCTTCCTCTTCTGGGTTGGGATGGGTTGGTGGTGGTGGTGTTGCCTTCCCAGATGCCCTTCGGATCTGGGCCCACATTTTGCCGAGGGAGGTGTGCTCGTTCAGTTTGTAGCACCGCTTGAGCCAGCTTACGCTTTTGATTTCTTCCTTCCCTTCCCTGGTATCCTTAACTATGACTTGCAGGAGATGTCTGTTTGTTTCCGCGGGATGTCTCCTGTAGTTTCTTGGGGCCATGTTCACTCTGATCTAAGAGGCCTGCAACAGTGAAGTTCCCCGGTCAGCCGGGGCCGTATTTATGTGATTTAGGAATCTCAGGATATGAGGTGCTCGTAGCGCGAGGGCCAATCACAGGAGCAGGAGCGTAAGGTGTGAAAGGCTCTGATCCTGAGCTTTAAGTTCAAGGTCGAGACTAGGTCGGTACCCCTACGTCCACTGCATAGACCTAGTCTCTCGGCCTCCATGGTGACATTGTGGGGTACGTTATGTTTGGGTTCACACTCAGGATGGGATGGAGAAAGGAAACTCACAATGTGCTCTCTGTATACATGTTGTATTGGATGTACAATGCAGCTTGGTGCTGGGAAGTGGCAGCGTGGTTACAAGCGTGATGTAGAGAGAGCTGGTTGGTGAGGGTGCTCTGAGGACAGCTTGTGGGTCGCCATGATCGCCAGCGGGAGCGAGGGCCGCCAGGCAGCGGCGGAGGAGGTGGTGTTGCTTGCTGCGGCTGTAGCTAGAAGAAGAGAGAGGTCACCACGAGGTCAGGTCTTTTATAGCGGAGGTAGGCGTGGGTAGATAGTTGAACCCCGCTCCGTGGGCGGCGCTGGTTGACCTAGACCCCGAGGCATACACTGTGGAATTCGCGGGGTCAGCTACTCAGCGACAAACAGCGTTTGTAGGGGAGAAATCCACTACAATACTCGCTCCTTCCCTCCAGGCAGTGTAGGAGACTTGTTGTCTGCAGGGGTGCATGGCACATGTGAGGCAGAATTGGCGGTGCATGCCACATGTGAGCCATAACGGCGATGGCGTGGATGAGCCGGCCACTAGAGGAGACAACTGTCTAGATACACAATATCTGTGGGAGTAGAGAGGGAGAAAAAGGGTGTGTGGAGGCGATGAATGTTGTGCTTCCCTCACGGCAGGCACAGAGTCGTCAGATGCGCCTGCTGGGGTGTGTGGGCCTGGGTCAGGAGCAGGGGCTTCGTCAGCAGAAGTGGATGAGGGCTCGTGACAGCAGCTGGGTCCACGACAGCAACAGGGTGCAGGACAGTAGCAGGGAGTACCTGAGGGAGAAAAGAGGGGTGTGTTTGGTCTGCACTCAGGCGCATGGGCCGCGTCGGGAGCAGGGGCTGCATCAGGAGGAGCGGCAGGGGGTACTGCTGGGCCGGGGACGGCATCTGAGGCAAGACAGGTGTGCTGGGGTCGGTAGGACGTGGTGCTTGGGGCAAGAAGAGGAGCTGGTGTCTGCTTAGAGAAGCAGTGCTGCTCTAGGGTGTCGCACCTGTGGTGTAGAGACAGTAGCTGTAGAGCTGATGAGAGCTGCTTCTGGGTGGATAAGCCAGTCCTCCATGTTCTTGAAGACTGGGAGCGTGATCTGTTTCTCCTCCATCCTGTGTGAGTGCTAATCTCCGGGGGTCACCATTTGTGGGATATGGGATGTTTGGGTTCACACTCAGGATGGGATGGAGAAAGGAAACTCACAATGTGCTCTCTGTATACATGTTGTATTGGATGTACAATGCAGCTTGGTGCTGGGAAGTGGCAGCATGGTTACAAACGTGATGTAGAGAGAGCTGGTTGGTGAGGATGCTCAGAGGAGGACAGCTTGTGGGTCGCCATGCTCGCCGGCGGGAGCGAGGGCCGCCAGGCAGCGGCGGAGGAGGTGGTGTTGCTTGCTGCGGCTGTAGCTAGAAGAAGAGAGAGGTCACCACGAGGTCAGGTCTTTTATAGCGGAGGTAGGCGTGGGTAGATAGTTGAACCCCGCTCCGTGGGCGGCGCTGGTTGACCTAGACCACGAGGCATCCACTGTGGAATTCGCGGGGTCGGCTACTCAGAGACAAACAGCGTTTGTAGGGGAGAAATCCACTACAACATCTCACTCTCTAACCCTCTCTCACTATGAACGGTTACGAGTTTGATAACGTGGCACGGATACGTCCGGATACGCCGACCTGCCCCAAGAAATTAAACCTCCTAGTTCTCAAGAAGTTCTTTGAAACTAATGAGATCGTGGGGGTCACCAAGGTGGAACGACTGAAGCTCCCTGGTGACATCAAGATCACCTTCGCCGAGAAGGGTATGCCCGTACAGCTCGCGGAGATTCCAGACATCAACGACATTCCATTTAAAATGAATGCCTACAAGTGGGACAACCTGAAGCTGGGAGTAATCTCCCACGCCGAAATTGCCCACGTGGACCAAGCAGAGCTGAGTGAGCTCCTCAAGGGGCAACTCCAAGTTGTGAAGAAGCTGTCCGACACCACTGCCCTCATCGGACACCATACAACCTTACCCAAGGAGGCTCAACTGGCGTGGGTAACTGTGCCAGTCAAGCCCTACTGCAGACCGAAACGCTGTTACAAATGCCAGCACTACGGACACACTGTCAACAAGTGTGAGGCGCAGGAGGACACCTGCTCCCTGTGCGGCAGCCCCGGACACCGCTACACGGTCTGCCCCAACACAGTAAAAAAATGCGCTGCCTGTGGCGGCCCACATTCCTCCGCCGATCGGACCTGCCCGAAATGGAAGGAGGAATGCAGGATAGCCAAGGCTCGACTCGACAAGAAACTTAGCTACAAAGAGGCCCTCCTTGCTGTACGCTCCCAAGATAAGAAAAAAACAGTAGAAAAGAAAAACCAAGAAAAGAAAACCCAAGAAAAGAAAACTCAAGAAAAGACACCCGCCACACAGAAACAAGAACACCACAAGGACCGTGGAGCTGAAGCCCACGTGGTCAACCTCACCGTCTCCGACTTCTTCCACACCTATGAGGACATAAGAAACGAGGAAGACGAACAACAAGACCCAAACACGAATGAATGGACACTTCAAGAGAGCAAGAAGAGGAGGAGCGTTAGAAGAAAATCAACTTCAAGCTAAGAAGAATACCAAGACAGAAGACCAAGACATTTCCTCCAAACAAGAAAACAACACACACAATCAAGCCGACCAAGCACTGAGAAACCATGGCCCAACCCAACACGCACCTGACGCTTGACCTGACGACGTGACTTCGTGTTCATGATTCTCATCCTAAATTTACCACTGTTGGTAGTTTCAAGAATTAACGCAGTCATTTACTGAATATTCTTTGTAAAAAAATAAATTTTAAATGAATTATTTATAGGAGATAAGTATTATGATCAGTAAATATACAGATATGCATTACTGACCACCACTGGCAAATGGGGGGGGGTAATGATAGCAGCTGTGTTTATTACTGGGGTATATTGTTTATTGTTCCTTTATGGTATGTTAGACAGGTTTATAATACATTTTTATTATTTTAATATACCAGTAATCTTAATTTTAATCCAGCTTCCCAAACGTAAGTTTCAGTATAAAATAATTAGTGGTAGGACCTTGTGAGTGATTTACCATGTTTCCATCACCACTCTTGACACGCTAAACCGCAATATTTAAGAGGTAAGAATTTTATATCTGGTGCTTAAGACGACCCCCTAACTTTGGGCTGATTTTTTTATGGTTCAAATTCCGTCTTATAGGCCGAGATATATGGTATATGTAATTTTCTTCATTTTATTTTATTCTTTTACATGCGCACACAATTGTCCATACAGAATGCACAAAGAAAATAAAAAATAATAATTATCATAAGGTCAAAAACATAGAGGGAATAAACAGTTCTTACACGGTCAGCAGTTAACCAACAGAGCAGGGATGGAGTGAGGAGCGGCGTGGGGGATCTTTCAGCTATTATGTCTCATGTCCAATGAAATGATTGCCAAATACCAATGCATTACAGTACAGTACAGTAGACCCTTGCCATTCACGGGTTTGCGATTCACGATTTCGACGATTCGCGGTAAGCAGATGGTGGCTAGCTTGTGAGCCTTTTCCCGCAGCACAACGAGTCACCCCACATGCCCGCAGCATCTCTCCCTCTGTTCGCGCTCAACCATTGCCTGGGATGCAACATCTCATGTTGTACTCTTAAAAGTTTAGTGTTTCTGTGTGAAATGGCCCCTAAAAGACTGCCTAGTGTCAGTGCTAGTGATGCTAATGGATTGAAATGTAAAAGGCAGAAGTCAGTGATGACCATGACAAAGAAAGTTGACTTATTAGAAAAGTCAAAAGAGGGGATAAGTGCTGCCGCGGCTGGTCGGTTGTTTGGTATAAGTATACAGTAGTGCACTCAGGTAGGGGTACACCACCGATTTTACGGCACCCTTGGTTCCAAAGCCTTTCTGGATTATCCGTTTTGCCGGACCAACCGAAGTCAGGTTTTTTTTTTTTTTTACAGGAATTAGCCAACCCGGGCACAGGTCAAACGACCCACAATGGAGCCTGGGGGGCGAAAAAAATGAACGGAAAGAAACTGAAAATATAGAAAAAAAGGTTATACAATACTGTATTAATCTACACCATGAAGATGCCGGAAAACCTGCTTTTTAAAATGAGACAGATTGTAAGAGCATGGAAACACAGAAGAAGGCAAAGCATTCCACAGTTTGGCTGTGTGAGGAAAGAAGGAGGTACTATAACGGGTTATTCTCGTGTGACCGATATCCACAGAGAAATGGTGGGCACCGTGGGCAAGATGTATGTTACGAGCCCACGGCCTTGCCGGCGGTACACAGGATGCCAAATACGCCGAACATTGCCCGTTAAAGTACCTGTAAAAGAGAGAGAGTGAAGCAACATTGCGGCGAAGAGAAAGGGAAGAGAGATTATCGACTAAAAGAGGAGAGTTAATAATACGAAATGCCTTTGATTCCACCCTATCTAACAGTTGGACAGAAGAAGAGCCACCCCAGATATGAGAGCAATACTCCAAGTTAGGACGAATGAATCCCTTTTATACTTGGAGCAACTGCTCAGGAGTGAGGTAGCTACGGCATCTGTACAGCATTCCCAACTTAGGGAGGCAGCTTTAGCTATACTAAAGATGTGTGATTTGCAAGACATATTGGAGGAAATCGTGAGGCCTAGCATATTCATTTCAGAATTTGGCAGAAAGACAGCATCCTGAAATGTAATTGGTGGGACATCATCTAATTTAGAAAGTGTAACTGGTAAATACTGAGTTTCATTACTATTGAATTTAACCAAGTTTATACCTCCCCATTCAGAGATGCTGCACAGATCCACATTGATAGAAGTAATGATATCAGCTCTAAAAACAGATCTAGTTTGAGAGTTAGGAGGAAGGGTAAAATGTGAAGAAGAGTGAAGAGTAAAATCATCAGCTTAAGAATGGATAGAATTAGTTGTAATGTGAAGTAAATCATTGATAAAAAGAAGGAAGAGAGTAGGTGAAAGAACAGAACCCTGTGGGACACCACTATTGGTAGAGAAAGAGCGAGAGATCGAACCCTCGACAACATCTGCCATGGATCGGTTCTCAAGGAAGCTAGAGATTAGAAAACAAAGTGGGGGATAGAAACCAAAAGAGGGAAGTTTAGAAAGCAAAGACTTGTGCTATACCCTGTCATATGCTTTGAAAATGTCGAGGGCCACGACGAAAGTTTCCCCATAATCCCTAAGAGAGGATGACCAAAGATGGGTGCAATAAGAGAGCAGATCACCAGTAGATCTCACCTGGCGAAAGCCATACTGGTGATCTGACAAAAGAGAATGGCATTCAAGGTGACGGAGAAAATGGGAGTTCAAGATAGTGTCGAAAATCTTAGAGAAGGATGAAGTTAGGGCAATGGGGTGATAATTAGAGGGATTGGAATGGTCACCCTTCTTCGGGATGGGCTGAACCAAGGCATGCTTCCAAGAAGAAGGAAAAGTTTGGGTTTTGAGGCAGAGGCAAAAAAGGGGAGCAAGCACAGGGGCCAGGGTTTCAGCACACTCCCTCAGAACATGAGGGGGTATTCCGTCTGGTCCACGCGCCTTACTCACATCCAACCTGGATAACACACCGGCAACCCTGGGAGTGGAGATTATAGGAAAGTGCATAGGTTCAGTAGAAGGTGCAGGGGTAGGAGGGGTAGAGTGGGAATCGTCTAAGGTGGAATTAGAGGAGAATAATGTGCCAAAGAGATTGACTTTGTCAGGGGGAGAGTTGCCTATAGAGTTATCAGGTCGGAAGAGAGGAGGAAAAGAGGGAGTGCAGAAGTTGTTACAGATGTTTTTGGTTCAGGACCAGAAGGATTTACTAGAGGAAGAATTAGTTAGGTCAGTGGTCTTTCTTTTTATAAAATTCTGTTTGGCCCTATGAAAAGAATAGCCTTACAACGATTCCTAGAAGTAATGAAAGAGGAGTGGGTAATAGGAGATAGAGATAGTTTCATAGCTTAATATGCCCTATCTCTCACCCTGCCTGCAAGAGAGCAGGAGTGATCAAACCATGATTGTAATGTGAAAGTTTTAGTAGATGTGATAAATGCACTCATACTACCCTGTATAACCCCAGCAATGCTGTCAGCACTTACCGAGGTGTCCCAAGTCGAAAAGCAACATTCATCCCAAGGAAAGTCGGTGAAGAATTCTCGCAAGGATTGCCAGTTTGCCCTCCGATAGTGCCATAGTTGACGTTTAGAGTGGGGTGGGGGAGGTGGTCGTGCCCAGTTTGATTTAATAGAAATAAGATTGTGATCAGAAGACCCTAAGGGGGCAGAAATTAAGTATGAATAGTGTGAGGGGATAGAGGTAAAACAAAGATTAAGAATGTTAGCAAGTTGATCGTGTCGATCAGGAACGCCTGTAAGGTGTTAGATTATTTGTTCCAAATCATTAAGTAGGGAAAAAGAGAGTGACTCAGCTCCACCTCGGTTGTCCCTTGCAGAGCCAAGCCACTCTCTGTGATGTACAATACAGCTCCTCTCCGACTTACAACGGGGTTAGGGACCCAAATCGAGGTCGTAAGTCGAAATGGTCGTCAGTCGAAATGGCCGTAAGTCGAAAATGCTTAAATAATACATAGAAAATCTAAAATGGGTGTCTCTTTTTCTTCTTAGCACCACAAAATTCTCACTTTTAAGCTGGCCAGCCATTTTAAAGTGAATTACAAACGAAAATTTTCTCTGTGTACTGAAGTTGGGACTCAAAAATACACAATTTGACAAAATTTTGGTACGACTGAGGCAGGTCATAAATGCGGGTGGTCATAAGTCGAGTAGGTCATAAGTCGGGGAGGAGTTGTACATTGAAATCCCCTTGGTAGAGTATCTCGGTGTTGGGGTGTGTGGATAGCAACGACTCAAGGCAAGAAGTGAGATAGTCAAAGAGTTCGAAATAGCTGGTAGAGTTGGTAGAACAGTATAGGAAACAAAGAAAAATAGTCACAGTAGGTAGAGATATTTTGAGCCAGATGACATCATAAAGGGGAGATTCAAGATCCGTGAGTCGAGCTATAGGTGTACGTGTGTTGCAGTAAGTGCATACACCTCCTTTAGAACGGAAGGAGGTATAAAGGTTGTAGTTGGAGACTTGAAAAGGTTTGGGTGAAGCTGCTTTGGACAGTTTAAGTTCGGAAAGTAGTAAGAGGTCAGGGGAAGAAGTTAATAGATGGTGCTCCACAGAAGGAAAGTTGGAAAGTTGTGTTGTCAATAGTAAGAGAAACAATTGAAACCCTGCAATTGTGTGTAAATGAGGCAGAAAGTCAGATAAGCAACCTGGGACTTTACTTTTTCCAATCACCAGTGGCTTACATCTGTGTGTGCCTGCTGCATTTGAGAACCCTAGGAAGGTAACTCTATCCTTAGATTGTCTGAATCCTGTGGGCCCTTTTTTGTCCTCTGTTGTTAATGTCCTTCTAGGTGAGCATCGCCAATATAATGCAGTTTCATCTGTATTATACACCTGCTGAGGACAATGGTGCTCATCAACTACAAGCTTCAAATTCGTCCACATACTCGGCAGCCCTTTCGTGCTTTGCGGACCGTTTTTCTCCACACATGGAAATTCCAGTACAGTAGAGTATTTTCTTTATTTCAAAGCCACATTAAAGTATTGTAATGATGAGCAGTTGGAGCACAGAATCCCCAGGTATTCCGACTTACCTCCTAAATTTTTCCCAGTGAGTCGAAGATCACTAACCTGAAAAGGGCAAAATGTTAAACAACAAGGGGTGTTAAAAATTTTATTTTGCTAAACTGAAATATCACTAAGTAAACAAACACTAAATGATGGATACCTGTACATTCCTAACAACATTATTTGTTACCTTTGAGTGATATATGCTGGCTTGATTTGGCTACTTTTATAAAAAGACAACTGATTAATAAATAAACCAGGTTATATTATGCAGGCACATAATACACTACTGTACATGGCGAGGGATGGCGCAGACAATAAGCTGTTTGCTCTATGTAACCAAACCGCTGGGAATTTATTATGAGTGTGGGATTTTTATTTTTATTTTTATTTATTATTTAATGATAATGTTTTATTAACCTGGCACCAAATGACCTTAAATAATATGAGAAATATGGTAAAATTGCATACTGTCATTATAAAGGGATCCCTGCTGACAAGTGCAGGAGGTAGAGTTGTCCTGTCAGTCCAGCCAGCACTCCGTCCTCTGCCAGCCACCACCAACTCTCCTCGGCTACACACTGAGACAGTTTTTTTTTTAACTCCATTTCTTTACATGCAAACCCTCCATTGTATAAGAACTACATAAAGTTTTCTAAACTTAAATTTTTTGGTGTTTGAACACTTTTGTGATTTAAATGTCCACGGTGATGTATACGGTATGTACAGGGGGTCCTCGGGTTATGGACGAGTTGTGTTCCCAAGGACATTCTTAAATCGGAAATGTATGTAAGTAGGAAAACATACCCTATGTGCACTATATCATAGCCTAAGTCCTTTCATACATGAATCTTCGATAATTGCGGGACCCGATAATCGCTGATCTGCCTTATCACAGTATCCTCAATTGTGACAGTGTGTACACTTATCACTGATTGATCTGGATTATCGCGGAATTATCACAGGACAGCGGCGGGTCTGCGAGAGCCAGTGGTAGCAGTGACTGCCAAGAGATGGCAGCACGGCTCATGGCGCCAGCTTCCAGTGACAGCATTTGTTTCCCCGCTCTGTTTTGGTTGGTGTTTGAAGACTGTTTCTTGCTCCATGTTTGTTTTTGGTGTAACTTTTACTTACCCCCCACCATGGCTCCTGTGAACAGTGTTCAGGTTCCTGATCCAGCCAAGAGACGAAGACGTGTGTGTTCTCTGGTTGAATGTTCCCATGTTCCCAACAAGGATAAGCATGCGCTTGGTAATACGCTCATTGCGTTTTACCACTTCCTTCCACTCCACCTATCTAATCAGCCCCGCTTTTCTGCTTCTTCACTCAATAATATAAAATTTATTCAACATAATGTGGAAGGAATACAACATTGCTCATTTATACTTACACTCACTTTTGTGGGTAGACATCAGCTGCTCAGTTGTGTCTGGCAGTGCTGCAGCCAGTGTTACCAAACAAACTAATTGACGCATCATCTCCTCACCACTTACCACAATCTTCCCCTCCACCACCAGCTCCATGATCACTACCTCTGTTATCACCACCACTACCTCTATTATCACCACCACTACCTCTATTATCACCACCACTACCTCTATTATCACCACCACTACCTCTATTATCACCACCACTACCTCTATTATCACCACCACTACCTCTATTATCACCACCTCTACCTCTATTATCACCACCACTACCTCTATTATCACCACCACTACCTCTATTATCACCACCACTACCTCTATTATCACCACCACTACCTCTATTATCACCACCACTACCTCTATTATCATCACCACCACTACCTCTATTATCACCACCACTACCTCTATTATCACCACCACTACCTCTATTATCACCACCACTATTATCACCACCTACCTATTATCACCACCACTACTATTATCACCACCACTACTCTATTATCACCACCACTACCTCTATTATCACCACCTACCCTCTACCTCTATTATCACCACCACTACCTCTACCTCTACCTCTATTATCACCACCTCTACCTCTATTATCACCACCACTACCTCTATTATCACCACCACTACCTCTATTATCACCACCACTACCTCTATTATCACCACCACTACCTCTATTATCACCACCACTACCACTATATTATCACCACCTCTACCTCTATTATCACCACCTCTATTATCACCACCACTACCTGTATTATCACCACCACTACTATTACCACCACCACTACTCTATTATCACCACCACCTCCACTACCTCTATTATCACCACCACCTCTATTATCACCACCACTACCTCTATTATCACCACCACTACCTCTATTATCACCACCACTACCTCTATTATCACCACCACTACCTCTATTATCACCACCACTACCTCTATTATCACCACCACTACCTCTATTATCACCATCTAAATCATAATTTCAGTGATGGATTTGCTTTAGCCAGGCCAGATTAGCACGATGTCCACTGTGCGATATCCCACCCATTTCCCACCTTCCCACCTCCCTCCCACCCACTGTATCTCACCGACACTCTGCCTCTCATTCTACTATGACTGTCATTCATGATATACAGTCAACCCTCACTTTACGCGGTCCCACATTCCGCGTTTCCACGTTTACGCGGTGCCCTGCCAGAACCCAGGATGCTCACATTCCGCGGTGGGTGTACCCCTTTACACAGTGAAGTATAATTTTTTTATTTAGCTCATAAAATTCATACAAATTATCCGGCCAGAATATAATTTACATTGCTGGAATTCTTACAATTTGATGATCATTTTGAATATAAACATCATAGATTTTGCATTAGACATACAAATTTTAGATATAATGTTTACTCTTGAGTAAATATGTTATCTTTTGTGCAAAATATATGATATTTATATTCAAAATATTCCTGGTCTTACAAGGAATCCAGCAATGTCAATTATATTATCCTAACTTTAGTCTGATTTATTATTTATTACTAAAAAGGTAAACAGTCTGGTATTCCCACACATTTATCTAGTAGGGACGTTGGTGGGGGGTGGGGGGGGGAGGGAGGGACCGGCGACCGACCATCTGTTACCGTGTGAAGAATATTTTTTTTTTTATTAACTGAAGATTTTTATTTTAGCTCATAAAATTCATACAAATTACCCGGCCAGAATATAATTTACATTGCTGGAATTCTTACAATTTGATGATCATTTTGAATATAAACATCATATATTTTGCATTAGACATAAAATTTTTAGATAAAATGTTCACTCTGAGTAAGTATGTTATCTTTTGTGCAAAATATATGACGTTTATATTCAAAATATTCCTGGTCTTACAAGGAATCCAGCAATGTCAATTATATTATCCTAACTTTAATCTGAGGTATTATTTAATACAAAATGTTAAAATTTATTTTTTTCACCCAACCTTTCTCTTGAAGGGAGGATTGGTGGGGGGTGGGGGGGAGGGTTGGGACTGACCGCGCGGTTGGAAGAGGGGGGAGGCAAGGTGGGGTACTTTGATTGACAGATAGTGTCGTGAAGAATATTTTTTTTTTTATTAACTGAAGATATTTGTTTTAGCTCATAAAATTCATACAAATTACCCTGCCAGAATATAATTTACATTGCTGGAATTCTTACAGTTTGGTGATCATTTTGAATATAAACATCATATATTTTGCATTAGACATACAAATTTTAGATAAAATGTTTAATCTGAGTAAATATGTTATCTTTTGTGAAAAATATATGACTTTTATATTCAAAATATTCCTGGTCTTACAAGGAATCCAGCAATGTCAATTATATTATCCTAACTTTAGTTTGAGGTATTATTTATTACTATACCTGGTTTTCCCCCCAAAATTTCTCAGAGGGAAGAGCCAGCAGTGTTGTGTGAGAAGAGGGGGAGGGAGTCGTGTCCATTATTTGAATGGACATTAACTTGGCGACTGTATTTCTCTATTTCTCTTAAGTATTAATTGTGTGCATGTACCATCATAAAATTAAGATGTTATTTTTACTAGAACATAGGTATTGTGTTGGAAAAAGTGGAGTTTGGGGGTCAGCTGGTCTCTATTTCATTTAATCCCATATGTTGTTATTCACTTTACGCGTTTCTCACTTTCCGCGGTACCCTGTGGGTTACATTAACCGCGTAAAGTGAGGGTTGACTGTATACAATATTATACAGTAATGTAAATTGTTTATTTGTTATTCATTAATTAGTAAAGATTTGTTACTAGTACAGGTATTATATCTTTTAGAGTACCTACACATTTTTCGGGGTATATTTTAGAGGGATGGCCACACGTATCATGGTATTCATTATTTGCATGTGTATAATTGGGACAAAGAAATTTTGTTTTGTTTTTATACAGTATATATATCTATACCGTATTTGCATGCATATAAGATGCACCACCGCATAACATGCACCGCTATTTTACACGGATATTTTGTGGATTTTTTTATTTTAGTAAGTTTATCATACAATTACAGTCGGCCCTTAACATACGCAGGGGTTAGGTAACAGAGACACCCGTGAATGTTAAAAATCCGTGTACTTTTGCTGCCCCCCCCCCAAAGAACCCCTGGCCCCCCATGTCCTTATCTACCGTATATACCTGTGTATAGTTCGAGCAAGCCCAAAGTAGCCAAATGCATGGTATGGTATGCACAGGACGATGTAAAACATAAAGTATTCATTTTTTAAAGTTTATTTATAGATACTGTACATAAATTTTTGTTCATTACATTTGAAACATCAATCTTTGTTAATTAAATTTGAAACAAAAGAAAACTACGATACCGTATTTTCATTAAAATATTACATCACAAGTATATTTTACCTTAACTGTGACTGAATGAATATATTCTCAGAAATAAATATGGAAATGTAATATTTTGGCTGAAATGACGTACATATTACAGTGGAAAGTGGGATAAAATCATGACGAAAACAATGACTTTCGCTTTCTTTTCTTGTTCAAAATATTTTACCGTAATCGCTTTTAGAATAGTTTTCAGTTAAAAAACTGTTGTACCGTACTGTATTACAATAATATTCTATCCTATCATTAGCCTCATAATCCCACAACTGAAAACCATTCGAAAAGCGATTACGGTAACATCTTTTGAACGAAAGAAAGTGAAAGTCAATGCTTTCGTCACAATTTTATCCCACTTTCCACTTTAATACGTACGTCATTTCAGCAAAAATATTACATTTCCATATTCTCAGAAATAAATAGTAGTTTTGTTGAAACGTAATGTACAGTATTTAATATAAAAATGCAAAAAGAGCTATAAAAACAATTAATACTGTACACCCGTAATGTACTGGCTGGCATCTCCACTCGTCCCCGTCTCAGCTCCCGCCTCCAGCGTCACCACTCCTACCCGCTCTATCCCTCCGCCTCCACATCGTCACTACTGCTGACAACAAACACAAATGTTTTGTGAATAACTGCACCCCCATTTCCTATGTACAGTACTGAACTGTACTGTGCTGTGCATTTTTACAAACAATAAACATGGCAAGAAAAGCTATTAAAAAAAAAAGAGATAAAAATTTCACTTTACTGTAACGTACCTATCCTCGGCGACAGGAGGGGGGGTCATCGGGCTCATCGTCACTCAATTCCATAATGGGTGGTGAAGTGGAGGCGACGGTGGATTCAGCTGCTTCCTCACTGCCGCCAGTGACTGATGGTGTTAAATCTCTCCTTCGGTGATCAAAGAACATGGTGATGGGGAGTTGTCGTCTCTTTCTTTTCATTTCTTCCATGATGTTTTTGTATGGAGCAAAAACGTCATCCACCCCTCACATGAATTTCAGGGCACGCACCATGGAGGGGTCCATACTATAGGCCATGTTTTTCAGTGCCTCAATATTCCTGGTCATCTCCCCCAACTTCTCCAACGTTATTTCTTGGTGCTCTTCCTCATCCTCTTTCCCTTGCGCTTCCTCTTCCTCTTCCTTGCCTGAGTCTACTAACTCCTGTAGATCCTCCTCGGTCAGCTCAGTGTCGTGCTCTTCAATTAGCTCCCTAATCTCGTCCTCTACCATGTCCTGGAAGCCTTCAGCAGGCACTTTCCTTGACAGTGCCAGGGTCTTTCTCACCGCCTCTGCGATGGCTTCGTCAGAAGAAAATCAAGTGAAATCTTTCACACATTCAGGCCACAGTGATTTCCAGCAAGCATTCACTGTCTCAGGCTTCACATCCTTGAACGATTCAGCCACCACAGATACGCAGTTGGCAATGTTGAAGCTCTTCCAGTACTGAATCACATCCAGGTTTTGGTCATGGTCTAAGGCTGAGTGCAGTCTGGCCATCACACGTTTACTGTAGCTAGCATTGAACGTCTTGATAACTCCCTGGTCCATTGGCTGGATGAGTGCAGTGGTGTTGAGTGGAAGGAACAACACCTGTACCTTTTCATGCAGCACCTCCACTGACTGTGGATGACCGGGAGCATTGTCGAGGATTAGCAGGATCTTGAACTCAAATCCTTTCTGGTGCAGGTAACGTTCAACCTCTGGCAAGAAACAATGGTGGAACCAGTTGAGAAACAGGTCGCTTGTTGTCCAGGCCTTCTTATTGTGCATCCAGAAAACAGGCAGCATGCTCATGTCGCGGCGTTGGAATGCACGCGGTTTCTTAGACTTGTATATGAAGCCTGGGCGAATGAGGTGACCCGCAGCATTGCCACAAAATAGCACGGTGCACCTGTCCTTGGCTGCCTTGAATCCTGGTGCACGGCGTTCTTCTTGGGCGATGAAAGTGTGCTGTGGCATCTTTTTCCAGAACAAACCTGTTGGAAAAGAAAATAGTACACCCTGTACTATTATACATATACGGTATCAAAATTGGTATAAAAATATTACAGCACACTGTATGGTAAATCACTACGGAATAAAAATATAAAAGTTACTGTATAAAAATCAGACGCATTTATCCCGTTTTCTCTTACAACACAATACAGTACGTACAGTACAACAGGTATTTGAGCATTTTTAAGGTTAAATGTACAGTAGTAATTTATTGTCTTACCTGTTTCATCCATATTCCAAACTTGCTCTGGCTTGTATCCCTGCTCCTCGAGTATTACTTTCAACTCTGCTGGGAAAGCTTTCGCGGCCATGGTGTCTGCTGACGCAGCCTCCCCAGTCATCTTCACATTCTTCAGGCCGAATCGATGCTTGAAATTGTCAAACCACCCCTTGCTGGCTTGGAAAGGTGTCGGAGGTGTCTCAGGTGTAGGTGTAGCAGCACTGGTACTGGGTACGGGTTCCTCAGCTGCAGGCGTGAATCATGTGTGTAGAAACTTAGCTTTCTCCTGGATAAGGATAGAGTCCACTGCTACACCTTTCCGGTGCTGGTCCTCTATCCACAGAAACAAGGCATTCTCCATCTTCACCATTGCCTTCTCCCTCACTTGGCTGACATGCTTAGCACTGCGTGGAGCACTGGCACTTACAGCATCACAGATATCTTTTTCCCATTTCTTGATGGTAAGTACGGTGCTTTCATTCAAATTGTACAGTCGCCCCACAGCAGCGAACGACATTCCCTCCCTTAACTTATTCAACAACTCCACCTTCTCCTGCAGAGTCATCACATTCTTCTGGCACTTAGGGGTGACTCCAGCTGGTGTCTTTGATGCTCCTTTAGGGGCCATGGTAAATGTGGGTAGCAAGGGTAGCAACTACATTTCTGATGTTAACAGAAGCGTGGTTACAGCGAGACTGACTGAGTGACGGAGCGCGGAGTGGCGGGGTGGGGTGACGACGCGCTATGTGTGTGTGTGTGTGTGTGTGTGTGCTGTGAGTGCAGGAAGCGGGCGTGTCCCGTGTTACAGGTGCTTTCTCGTCTGAAGTTGTTAGATAGCCTTGAATGTACTTCAATTACTTCAACAATTACTTCAATGTACAGAATATTCCCCCAGCGGGGCAATCCGCGTATTTGCAAATCCGTGTATGCTAAACCCGCGTATGTTAAGGCCACAGTATTGACAGTGATTTTAAAATGGTTTTGTAAGAGAAAACATATGATTTTTGTGCATGTAAATGCAATATACAATGGAATCAAGTAATTAATCATATTACTATTAAAATAAAGCAATGATAATGAGATGCATTCCCAAGTGTGACCTTTTCGTAACTTTTGTTTGGCTTTTTACCCTCTTTTTCCCCCCAAAACAATGCAATTAATAAAAATTGCAAACTACTGTATATTCTTTAAATAATGTTTCTGAATGCACCTTATACAATATAAATGAATAATAATATGTTCACACAAGAGGAGATGGGACGCCATATTTTTTCGTTTGTGTTTACAGCCGGGAGTCCGGGACGATGGTTGTACACGAGAAAATTAAGAAAATAAGACCCTGGTTGTAACTGTAGTAAAATTAATGTAAACAAATGAATATATATGTTTTAAGTAATGTTATTTAATGTTAATAAATGGAACAATAGAAGTAGCTAACCACTAATGACAAAGAATAAAAAAGAGATGGATTGGGAGCGCCAACATATACATGCGAGCATATACCACATCATTGATCTTTTAAGAATACAGCATAGTCTGTTTACGTGGTCGAATTAAACCCATGGAGGTCGTATAACAGGCTCATCAAACGAAATAACAGAACATATGGAGTTAAATGAAATAGAGACTGGAATGACCCCCAAACTACCCTTTTTCCGACTAATACGTGCGTTGTAGTAAAAATAACATCTTAATTTTTGTGATGAGCCACACACAATTAATATATAAAGAGAGAAATATCAATACAGTAATATTAGGTTTTTTAACACTTCGTTAGTAGAGAAGAGATGGCTGGGCACGGGGATGGGGGTTGGTTCGAGGCAGAGGGCAGATTATTGGCCCCACCTGTATCACTATCCACACAGAGGAGGCTAGCAGGGGCCTCGACATCAAACCCCTCAAAGTCCATATCCTCACTATCACTGACTTGGGCTGTTTGGCTGTAGTGGGTTGCGGGTGAAACTCAGTAATGTTTTTCGTTGACGGCTAGCATTGATGTGAGAGTAGGTATTGATACATCTGGACATACGGCTCCATAGATTTCAACAGAGGTTACTTGACACTTCATAGCGATGATTGACTGGGTCTTTAGCAGGGACGGAAACTTGATTTTCTCAGCAAACTCGATGACCTCCTTCACATCTACATGTCAGTTTCTGTTCCTGTAACACCTGGCTGTTCACTGACGTCATCATCTTCTAACATCTCCTCTGCAGTCCTCAGGTTGCCTTATGCCTCAGGATGTATGCGTCGTTGGTGGTCTCTGGAACAGCCTGCAACTCCCTAACACTGTGCAGCCTCTCTTGCAATATCAATACCACAGCAACAGACTGAGCCTCCTGTGCAGCTGACTCTGTCTCCTACTGGGATACCCTCCAACACATGCCTGCAGCGTGATGAATCGTTACCACAGACAGCTGCCCCCATGCCTCCACCAAAGAAATCAACTTAGCTTTCTTGGCGTTAAACAGTTCCAGAACTGCTTGACTACGCACTTGTGAATCCGCCAACTCTTGTTCTGGATCACCGATCCTCGCTATCGTGCCACTCACAAGGTTCTGTAATTCATCCTTGGTGTTGGTGAAGTCGTTCAGGAGCGAAACTTCTTTGAGGGAGAAAGCAGCCTTGATGTTGCATATCAACTCCTGGTCCATGGGCTGGATTAACGACGTAGTGTTAGGGGAAAGGAAGACCACTTTTACATTGGGGTGTGATCCAGCAATAGGAGTGAGTGTCCTGGTGCTGTCAAGGAGCAACAAAAGGATTGAATGGGTGATATGTTGCTACATGAAATTTCTTCCGTCAGGGAACGAAGCAGTTGTCAAACCAGGAGAGGACAGACCAATGAACATCACGCGCCTTCCCTGAGGTTTACCAATGGATTTAACTTTGTATGTCAGATTTACACAGCAGGCATCGCGGCTTGCAGGCTTTGTGGATCTGAACAACTGGTGAACAGGGCCGGTGATCGCTCCTTCTACAACTAAAACTACGCCTTGTAGACTTGGCAGCGAAAGGTCTTGGATGGCAATTTCTTCCAGCGCCAGTTCATCCATGTTGAACCTTGGTCGTTGGTGTACTGTCCTTCCTCTCCTGTAATTTCTCGTAGAATGGAGGAAAAATTCATGTACGTGCAGTCCCTTTTGCTCCTTCACCAACAATTTCAAGTTAAGTGATCTTTTTTACGGTGTTTGAAACCTTGCAGCCACCCAGCGGAAGCAGTGAAGTTTGGGCTCTGGAACTCCCATTTTCTCACCACTAATAGGTACAGTTCTCTCGCTTAGTCCTGCACTGCCTGCGTGTCGACCGCCCGCGTTCCTTCTTGACTGTGAATCAAGTACCTGACCAATAAACCTTCAGTCTTGAGCAGCACCTTATTGTGGCAATATTTTCACCATCAGCGGACCTGCAGACTTGTGATGCTCATGTGTTCTTTGATCTTGCGGCATCCTTCTTGATGGTCTTGCGTGTCATTCGATTCATTAACTTGCCCTTCATATTGTTGGGCGAGATCCTGTCTTGTGCCTTTCTCTAACTCCTGGACGATTTTGTACTTCACTTCATAGCTTAAGAGCGCATCGTACCTGCTTGGGCTTTGGGCCAGAGTAGTTCAAGGTTTCTCGGGGTGGTGGGGGTCCAGCGGAAGCCATTGTTGAGCAGATTAGCAGACACGAAGGCACTGTCTGTGAGAGAGCGAAGGACAATGAGACTGGCGCTTCTAAGGTCAGCGACTTATTCCATATAGACAGAGCCGCCAAGTTAAATTAGACCAATCACAGCTCGGCGGCGGAGGGATGCGTGGGTGAAATGGGTTGCATGGCCCAATCACAGTCTGAAACGTCATCTGGCGTCCATGATGGCGTAAGGACCTAAGCGTGCAGCTTGTCAGCGCCGCTTCGCGTAAATTCAGGAAAGTCCGTGTAATTAATAATTGGCGCGTCTGGACAGGTGCCGCGTAAATGACCAATCGCGTAAGGAAAATCTGCGTAAACCGAGACTATACTGTATGTACGAAGGATTCATTGTTGTTTATTACTGAATATGTATTTGATTAAATTAATCTTTATATATGCGAAATGGACAATATAATTTATTATGTCGTAGACTATTAAAACACACAAGAGGATAAGAGCGGCGTGTTGTCCAGTGCTTCCACCATAATTGTCAGTTATCAGCCTGAAACTGAAATAAGACCCTGGTTGTTATTGTACAGTATAGTCTGCATTACTGGCGTTTGGTCATTTCTGGCGATTGCCTTCAGAATAAAATGCTAATTACGCGGTAAATTTGGTCATTTGTGTGGCAAGCAGCTGGAGAGGTCAGACCATCGCGCCATTTTACCACGCGGTCCATTCTTAGGCCCTCTTTAACAGGAAAACCTGGCGTGGTGAGTGGTGCATTAGGCGCTCTTCGTTATCGCTGATGTCTCATATGGCCGTGTCGGACTGAAGTGCGCCGCGCACTTACCTCCCTCCGCCGCTAGCTGTAGTGGTCTAATGTAACGCGGCGTGCCCTGCCACCAGAGGGTAAAAGTCACTGACCTTGCGGGCCTATCATTGTTCTCAATCCACGGCGTGCTCTGGTTCTCTCTTGTGCCTGCTATTCCCCTCACAACCCACAATGGCTTCCGGGTTCCCCGACCAGAAAAGCATTGAATTACACTGAGACCAAGCCATGATAATGTGAAGGAAATCATCAGTTAAGAGGAGAAAAATCAAGCTAGATCCTTGACAAAGACCCAGACAAGCATTGGTGGAGTGTCTAAACCAACCATCTGAGGAAAGTTATGGAGCCGTATATCCAGATCTATCTCGACAACATCAATGCTAATTAAGTCAACGTAGTGATGAGGACTTCCTCGCCGCAGCCCACCACAACCACAGCCAGCCCAAGTCAGTGATAGTGATATTGACGGTGAGGATATGGACTTTGAGGAGTTTGTCTGGGAGGCCCTGCAAACCTCTTGAGTAGTGAAAATGAAAGTGATTCACTAATCCTGCCCTCTCTGCCTCGAGCAGCCACCATCCATGTGTGCCGACCCAGCTTTTTCTACTAGCGTGAAAGTGTTAAAAACCCTAATATTATTGATATTTCTCTTACTTATTAATTATTGTGCATACCATCTAAAATTAAGATGTTATTTTTTACTTCTAGCATTATGTATTGTATCGGAAAAAAGAGTGGGTTTGGGGTTGGCCCAGTCTCTATTTCAATTAATCCCATATGTTCTGTTATTTCATTCTGGCGTTCCTTGTTTTTCGGCGGGCCTCCGCAGGTTCAATTGACTGCATAAAAACAGACTATGCTGTAGTTAAATTAATGTAAAAAAAATATGTATGTTTTAATTAATGTTATTTAATGTACAGCAGAAGTAACCACTGATAATAAAAAATTAAAGAGACCTTGATTGGCAAACCAATGTATACGATGCAGCGCACTCAAGAAACATAGTCATTTATCTTTTAGTATATGTACAAAATATTCATTATTGTTTATTACTGAATATGTATTTGATTGAATTAATGATTATATATGTAAAGAATGAACAATGCAATTCGTATGTCGTAGAATATTAAGACACACACGAAATGACAAGGCGAGCATTGTTTTCATAGTGTGATGGTTCTACATAGAAACTGAAGAAAATAAGACCCTGGTTGTAGCTAGTGAATTTAAATAAAAAATTAATACCTGTATGTATGCTTTAAGTAATGTTATTTAATGTTAATAAATGGAACACTAGTAGCCTAACCACTAATGGTAAAGAAATAAAAGAGAGCGATTGGGAAAGCTAGCGTATGTAACACAGTAAGTGCATACATGTGAAAACATATAGTCATTTCTCTAAATATGAAACCAACACTTATTTACTGTTCATATATGTTTTAAATATTATTTACAAATGTAAAAACAAAAATTCTACTCTGTGTTGGTAGGTCAATAAGACATAAGGACAGCCAATGAATATTGTGCGAGTTTTACTCAGAAAGGCGAAGACATCAGGTTCAATTCTGGCTGAAGCTGTAGCTTTCCCACATAAAGCTGTTGCTGAAATTGTTGTGAACCTGAAGTTGATGCTGAAGCTGCTGTATGATGCTTAATTTGATAGTGTAGCTAAGTTGATGGTTTTAGGCCTTCAAATAATAAGCTGTCAAAAAGACCTTACTGCTTCTTTCTTTTCTCATTATTCATCCTTTATGTAGAGTAATTTGCATTTATTAAATTTTAATGCTTTGTTCTGTTAATGGATTCACTTCAGAAATATGTTCATTGCTTGCTGCATATAACATCCACAGACCTCTCATTTTTTCATGTGGATTTTAACACATCTAGTTTTCTCAAACAACTTATACACTTTCTATTAACACTAACCTTACTACTAGGGGATGCAAAATACTATGCAGAAACCTGAAAAAGTTTTTCTCCTGTTCCAGAAGTGTGAAAACAAAAGGCCCGCCAAGCTCCGACTGTTGTTTACCGCTCATTAGCAGGGCAGCTTCTTTGCGCAAGGCACTCTTCATTTTTTTACAGTATTTTTTTTTTATAATACATATCGGGATTTAGTTATTATTTATATGAAAATGTACCGGGTAATTTTATTTTATTTTTATTATATGTTGGTCGTAAATACGAATGAAATAAGGACGTACAGTAAATTGAATTGGGTCCTAAATTAACTAAGGTCTTAAATATGAAAAGTTGTTGTTGGTTGAACCTTTGTTATCGGAGGCTTTACTGTATAGTAACATTATACTAACCCAACTCTACCTCTGATCAGAGAAGCTGTGTGGCTTGTTTATATTTTGGTCAAGAGAATTACCGACAGGATGGGAAACTCTTATTTTTGGCCGTGATGTTTTGTGTTGCCGCGATCGGCCACCAGGGTGTAGCACCATCGCTATTGTTATGGCGTCATCGACTCATTGCAAATGGTGACTGGTGGCTGAACTTTCTATTAACATTTCTTTAATCTTTCTAGGGGCACATTTTTCATTTAGATAATAAACAAATGTTTCTTAAAGGTAATACAATCATTAAATAATGTAAGACATGTATCTGGTGTGGGTTACGTATGCTGGGGAAGGAGCTACAGTGAGATGTTGTGAGCTTCCCTCTGTCGTTAGGCCAATGTAAGCCATTATTTACGTCTTCTGCAAATTTGCCGTACGTTTGTGATTGTGATAATTTGGCTTGTTCTCCAGTATTTTATTATGAGTAATATTATCAGTAAAAATTTTTGTGCTTAGTGGACTACTGCTCGTCCCAAGACTCCCTAGCTAGGCACCTCCGCCTATAACGCTTGGCCTCCCATCCGTAATATGGGAACATTAGTTGCAGGGTAATTTGTGATACATTTAAAAAAGAAAAAGAAATGCGTCTTATACGCCGGCAAATACTGTATATATTCTTTCAGTGAAAATGAGCCCGGAAGGGTATAAAACAACATCATTCACTAAGTGACTTGAAAGCAGAGGAAATTAGTCACTAAAGATCGACTGTCTTCCTAGAGATAGATGAGCCGTGGTCGCCATGCTTGACCAGACCGTATAAAAAATTTCCCCAAACACAATATCTGAGAGACAATCAAAATAAAAGTCACTCGATTTCCTCACCGTGCTAAGATGTATAAATACCAAAAATAAAATCCTCATGGCACATAATATTTCAGCTATTACAACACAAATTAGCAGAGCTTTGTTGCGTGTATTTACAGCTGATTCGCCAGGCAAGAAGATGACAGTAGCAATTGGAGGGTGTGGGAGGGGGTTTTGAGAATTGCAATTAAATGCCAGGTGGCGACGTGTCCTCCTAAAATTACGTATTTAAGTAATTATTAGATGTTTTAATTGCCTGTATGTTGGCCTGGCGAGTTAATGCTAGGCATTTACATACCTAGGTATAAAGCTCGATGTCGCATTCTGGATTGAACAAAAATAGAGTTATGAAGCAAAAACAATACTTTATACTTGATCACACACGTTAATGAGGTGAGGGTAAGGCATACTGACGCTCCCTCAAGGCCTGTGGCTGGGTGATGCATTACTCCCCACCCACTGTTCCGCCTCACCGCTCCGATGCATACTAGTTCTCATACATTAATACTGTACAGTACTACGGACTGGTTGTACCTATGTTGGATTCTTAAAATAATTGACCTATGGTACCTGGTTCGTATAGACAGGTGTTTGTAAGTAGGACATTCGTAACTCAGGGACCCCTTCTACAGTGCAGTAGTCCCTCAGTTAACAAGCACAATCCGTTCTAGAAGGTTGCTCGTTAACCGAAAAACTATTTAACCAAAACCATTGTTTCAATGGGTTTTTGGGTAATTGGTTCCAGCTCACCGAAAATTGCCTAAATTCAACAAAAAAGGTAGAAAAGTACACTTACTTTGAGGTGTGTATGTAGAAGGCTCCTGGATGATGATGATGATGGGAATTAGAATAGGGGTGGAGGAGAAGGGAGAAGAGAAGGCATTAGGGTGGAAGAGAAGTCACCCCATGGAGCCATTTCACCCATAAAATTTTAGCTCTCTTGGTGTAATTCAAGATTATTTTCTTTAAATCAACACTGCACTGCATTATATATTGTTCAATATGTAAAATATATTTCAAAATGACCAATAATTTGCTTGCAAACACAGAAAAAAGCGTTTAGTTGAAAAGTCTCAAGCAAGATGTTACCTCCACTGAAAAGACAGAGAGACTGGCACCTGTTTGGCATGTCGACACCTTCAATTATGTTCAATAATTGTTAAAATGACAAAAAAATTTAATATTAAACTTTTAAAATTATTGAATAGTATAATCTTCTTGATATTTACTAAAATAGTAAGGAATATAAGCCATAGAACCGATTACTGTACAGTAGTACCCCGATTTACGCGGTCAATTGAACCCATAGGGTACCGCGGAAAGTGAAATCCGCGTAAATGGAACAACAGAACATATGGGATTAATTCCAATAGAGACTGGCCCGACCCCCAAACTCCACTTTTTTCGACACAATACCTATGTTGTAGTAAAAATAACATCTAAATTTTATGATGGTATGCTCACACAATTAATATTTAAGAGAAATACAGTCGCCAGGTTAATGTCCATTCAAATAATAGACTCAAATCCCCCCCCCTTCTTCCCAGCTCACTGGCCCCTACCTCTCTGAGAAATGATTGTGTGAAACACAAGATTTTAACGTTTAGTAATAAATAATACCTCAGACTAAAGTTAGGATAATATAATTGACATTTCTGGATTCCTTGCAGGTCAGGGAATATTTTGAATGTAAACTTCATATATTTTGCACAAAAGATAAAATACTTGCTTTGTGTAAACCAAATTATTACATTAGATCTAAAATTTGTATGTCTAATGCAAAATCCACGATGTTTATATTCAAAATGATCATCATATTGTAAGAATTCCAGCAATGTAAATTATATTCTGGTCCAGTAATTTGTATGAATTTTATGAGCTAAAATAAATATCTTCAGTTAATAAAAAAAAAAATATT
Organism: Homarus americanus; assembly: GCF_018991925.1. NCBI lineage: Eukaryota > Metazoa > Arthropoda > Malacostraca > Decapoda > Nephropidae > Homarus > Homarus americanus. The sequence continues at coordinate 5,948,110 of NW_024732780.1, forward strand.
CTTCACGACACTATCTGTCAATCAAAGTACCCCAACTTGCCTCCCCCCCTCTTCTAACCGCGCCAGATGGTCGGTCGGACCCAACCATCCCCCCCACCCCCCACTTCCCTCCCTACCAGAGAAATGTTTCGTGAAAAAACTAATTTTAACTTTTGGTAACAAATAACACCTCAGACTAAAGTTAGGATAATATAATTGACATTGCTGGATTCCTTGTAAGACCAGGAACATTTTGAATATAAATGTCATATATTTTGCACAAAAGATAACATATTTACTCAGAGTAAACATTACATCTAAAATTTGTATGTCTAATGCAAAATCTATGATGTTTATATTCAAAATGATCAACAAATTGTAAGAATTCCAACAATGTAAATTATATTCTGGCCGGGTAATTTGTATGAATTTTATGAGCTAAAACAAATATCTTCAGTTAATAAAAAAAAAAATATTCTTCACACCGTGCCAGATGGTCGGTCCCTCCCTCCCCCCCACCCCCCACCAACCCTCCCTACCAGATAAATGTGTGGGAAAACCAGAATATTTACCTTTTTAGTAATAAATAATACCTCAGACTAAAGTTAGGATAATATAATTGACATTGCTGGATTCTTTGTAAGACCAGGAATATTTTGAATATAAATGTCATATATTTTGCACAAAAGATAACATATTTACTCAGAGTAAACATTACATCTAAAATTTGTATGTCTAATGCAAAATCTATGATGTTTATATTCAAAATGATCATCAAATTGTAAGAATTCCAGCAATGTAAATTATATTCTGACCGGGTAATTTGTATGAATTTTATGAGCTAAATAAAAAATATATATATACTTCACGCGTATATGGGTAGATGAACCGCGGAAAGTGAAAATGGGTTCTGGCGAGGCACCGCGTATATGAGAAATCGTGTAAAGTGAAACCTGCGTAAAGCGGGGTAATACTGTATTGGCGGACTAATACTGCAGCTGGTGGACTGCCAAATGCAAGTGAAAACATGTTGAGGTCGGCTCGTAAGAAACTTGTTAATCGAGGGATTGCTCATTAACCTAAGTTAAGAATCTGATGGAAGGTAACTCGTTAACCGAAATCTCGTTAACCGAGGGAACACAGTAGTCCGGTGAGTCATGGTGTGTTGCCATACCGTCTGCTACTCTCAGATGCCCACCATCTCCCACACAGAATATACCCTTACTCACCTAATTTTTATATTACAGTACTGTACAGTATAGCTGTATGGTACTCTTTTATTCATAAGGCACACTAGCATTTTGAGATGAGTTTTTCTGCAAATTCTGTGGCTATTTTTTTTTTTTTACAGGCATTAGCCCACCTGAGCACAGGTCACTGATCCACATCAGAACCTAGGTAACATTGCTGACATGGCATTCCAGCTGGAACAAAAATAATAATAATAATAATACAGGTAATAAAAATAATAATAATAATAATAATAATAATGTAATAATAATAATAATAATAATAATAATAATATTATTATTATTAAATATAAATACTGTATTAAAAAAAAATTATAAAATAAAAAGATCAAGAGTGAGAAACGATATATGTATGTTGTGTTGTCAAAGTAAGAGAAACAATAGAAACCCTGCAATTGTGTGTAAATGAGGCAGAAAGTCAGATGAGCAACCTGGGACTTGGCCACAATTTTCGTGATGCCATATGGCAGCAGGATCTACCGTTAGACAACACATTATGCTTCCAATATCTTCCCAGGTGGTAGTACCTTCCTGTTTGATAGCTGCCTACTAACAATAGCATAACGCTAGGTCGTGTGAGAGGTGACAGATGTATTTTGGTGTGGTAGAAACTTAACACTTGTAGGGCACTTTTATTACTTATTACAGTTATTTTTACATTATGTTAGATGTTTCTAACAATATTTATGTGTCATATTAGGATACACACAGAGTTGGTATAAAACAGTGGATAATGCAGATGATGTAAATGTGATAAACATGACATATAATAAAAATTACTTCCAATATTTGTTAGTGAAGTATATGTGAAATGACGTATTTCAGTACAAGGTATAACAAGGTCCCTCTGTACATGTATGCGTCTTTATTATTGTACTACACTATACAGTACATAAATATATCTTTATTACTGATACTACAATAAAAAAAATAATTGCTGTACTGTACTGCACTAGTCATTATAGTCAAGTGATATCATCACACTTAGGATCAAAATAATATACTGATGTGTTTCACCGCCTGATTTTCTAAGACAAAAATATGTATAAACTATTATTTCCCCTGTGATTTACATTAAATATCAAATATTTTTTTTTCAAAATCCCTGTTATCACATGTATTGTACAGTCAGCAAAAAAAGTTTCTGAACCCCTCGGTCTGACTGGCTTTGAAATGACGATCACTGAGGCCATATTTATTTGGTAAGGTTGGTACTTCTGATAGTGTGATGCATTGTGTAACCAATATGATGTATTCTGTATATCACATATAATTAATACAGAGAAATTAGCAGGATTACATATAAAATCTGTGTTGTTCAGAATTCTTGGTCCAGTGTGTCATATTATACAGTATTACCCCGCCTAACGCGGTTTCACTTAGCGCGTTTTACCGTATACGCGGTGCCTCGCCAGAGCTGAACTTTCACTTAACGCGGGTTTTTTCCACATATACGCGGTGAGTGTCCGGCTCGAGACGCTATTTTTAGATTTGCCCCACCCGCTACCCTGCCTGACTGCCTGTTTTAGCTCATAAAATTCATACAAATTACCCGGCCAGAATATAATTTACATTGCTGGAATTCTTACAATATGATGATCATTTTGAATATAAACATCATAGATTTTGCATTAGACATACAAATTTTAGATAAAATGTTTACTCTGAGTAAATATGTTATTTTTTGTGCAAAATATATGACATTTGTATTCAAAATATTCCTGGTCTTACAAGGAATCCAGCAATGTCAATTATATTATCCTAACTTTAGTTTGAGGTATTATTTATTACTAAAAAGTTAAATATTCTGGTTTTCCCACACATCTCCTTGGGACGGTTGGTGGGGGGTGGGGGGGAGGGAGGGACCGACCGACCATCTGTTACCCTGTGAAGAATATTTTTTTTTTTATTAACTGAAGATATTTGTTTTAGCTCATAAAATTCATACAAATTACCCGGTCAGAATATAATTTACATTGCTGGAATTCTTATAATTTGATGATCATTTTGAATATAAACATAATAGATTTTGCATTAGACATACAAATTTTAGATAAAATGTTTACTCTGAGTAAATATGTTCTCTTTTGTGCAAAATATATGACATTTATATTCAAAATATTCCTGGTCTTACAAGGACTCCAGCAATGTCAATTATATTATCCTAACTTTAATCTGAGGTATTATTTAATACAAAATGTTAAAATTTAGTTTTTTCACCCAACCTTTCTCTTGAAGGGAGGATTGGTGGGGGTGGGGGGAAGGTTGGGACTGACCGCGCGGTTGGAAGAGGGGGGGAGGCAAGGTGGGGTACTTTGATTGACAGATAGTGTCGTGAAGAATATATTTTTTTTTTATTAACTGAAGATATTTGTTTTAGCTCATAAAATTCATACAAATTACCCGGCCAGAATATAATTTACATTGCTGGAATTCTTACAATTTGGTGATCATTTTGAATATAAACATCATATATTTTGCATTAGACATACAAATTTTAGATAAAATGTTTACTCTGAGTAAATATGTTATCTTTTGTGCAAAATATATGACATTTATATTCAAAATATTCCTGGTCTTACAAGGAATCCAGCAATGTCAATTGTATTATCCTAACTTTAGTTTGAGGTATTATTTATTAAAATTTAGTGGTTTTCCCCCAAAAATTTCTCAGAGAGGGAAGAGCCAGCAGTGTAGTGTGAGAAGAGGGGGAGGGAGTTGAGTCCATTATTTGAATGGACATTAACTTGGCAACTGTATTTCTCTATTTCTCTTAAGTATTAATTGTGTGCATGTACCATCATAAAATTAAGATGTTATTTTTACTACAACATAGTTATGTGTCGTCAAAAAGTGGAGTTTGGGGGTCGGGCCGGTTTCTATTGGAATTAATCCCATATGTTCTGTTGTTCACTTAACGCGGTTTTCACTTAACACGGTACCCTCTGGGTTTTATTGACCGCGTTAAGTGGGGTACGTACCGGTAACACTGTAAAACTGCAGAAATTTTTTCGTTGACTATAACTAAACCAAATTTTTATTCATTCAGTTCCGAGTAACTCCAAGTAACAATAGTCAGTGACTATTTAAAAAGTCAAGTGATTGACTTCAGAACCTGACTTATATGTCTTAATTTTTATTTAAAAATAAACTACATAAGACTGCCCTTAAAAACAATGATGATCCTTAGCTGAGTTCTTTGTAGTATTTTCATTCTATATCAAAACTAACACTAGATAAAAGTAGAAACACCTGACACTGGTAAGGCAGTTCAAGATAACAAGTGAGAGCAAGTGAATGAACAGCCAGTATTTTGTTGATTCTGGCCATCAAGTGTCACAGTGGGAGAGGAAGAGAAGACAATAACTTAAGTACAATCAAAGTCAGAATATGATCACACTCCTACAGTGTACAGTGACCCCTCCGTTAACGAACTCAATCCGTTCCAGAAGGTCGTTCGTTTACCCTAAAGTTCGTTAACCGAAACCATTGTTTCAATGGGTTTTTGGGTAATTGGTTCCAGCTCACCGAAAATTTCCTAAATTCAACAAAAATGGTAGAAAAGTTCACTTACTTTGAGGTGTGTATGTAGAAGGCTCCTGGATGATGATGATGATGATGGGATTTAGAATGGGGTTGGAGGAGAAGGAAGAAGAGAAGGCATTGGGGTGGAAGAGAAGTCACCCCATGGCGCCATTTCACCCATAAAATTTTAGCTCTCTTGGTGTAATTCAAGATTATTTCCTTTAAATCAACACTGCACTGCATTAATATTGTCAATATGTAAAATATATTTCAAAATGACCAATAATTTGCTTGGAAACACAGAAAAAAAGCGTTTAGTTGAAGAGAGTCTCAAGCAAGATGTTACCTACAGTGAAAACAGAGAGAGACTAACTCCTGTTTGCTGTGTTAAGAGGCTGGATGCCGCGCATTAAACTAGTCACTTTACCTTCAATTATGTTCAATAATTGTTAAAATGACTAAAAAATTGAATATTAAACTTTTAAAATTATTGAATAGTATAAACTTCTTGATATTTACTAAAATAGTAAGGAATTTAAGCCCTAGAACCGATTAATGTATTGGCGGACTGATACTAAAGCTGGTTGCCCGGTCAGTGCAAGCGAAAACATGTTGAGGTCGGTTCGTAAGAACTTCGTTAACCGAATTTTTTTTCGTTAACCGAATTGAAGATCCTTATGGAAGGCAGTTCGTTAATCGAAATTACGTTAACCGAGGTGTTCGTTAAACGAGGAGTCACTGTACTCCATAAGTCAAGTAATGTACCCAAAGGTAGGAACTGAGTCAGCACATTCGAAGTGTAGTGTGTTGCTGTGGTGTGGCAATTTACCATAAACAAATTAACTATTCAATTCAATTCAATATTTTATTCTTTAATAGAGGAACCAGGATCCTAGTGCTGTCACTAGGTACCCCTGTACAATAACACCAGAAGCATCTGGCAAGTGTCACAAGTATATATAAATACTATAAAGGGGCTTACTAAAGCCTAAGGGAGGAAGGATATTCCTTCAACACATCATCAATATTATTTCCATAATATCTGGCCAGTATGGGGAGGATCATCGTGTCTCCGTCAGGGGGTCGTGGAGTGGTGGTCCAACAGGCGTCACGGAAGCGTTGTGTGTGGGGACATCTTAGGAGGTAGTGGATAAGGGTGCGGCTGTCGGGTCATCTGCATAATGCACTAGAGCGTTGCTCAGGGGAGGCGGGGTTTACCAATCTCCCAAGCAAAGTCATACCCAATGATGATACTGGCAGCAATCGTGTCCTTTTTCCAATACCCTTTCCCATAAACACACGAGAGGTCAGGGAGTTTACGGAGGACATCGTACCAGGTGGGCGGGGAGTCCAGGGGGATGGCTGCTTCCCGAGCTTCTCTCGGTTTGCGGCGAATTTGGGTCTTAAGCTGTAAAAGTGTTCGAGGAACAACGTAGTCAGGTGTGGCTTTGTTGCAGCCAGTCTTGGCAAGGCCATCTGTTGCCTCATTCCCCAAGATACCGACATGACTGGGTATCCATAGGAATGTCACAGGACGGCCTGCATCCTGAAGTGTGAATGCTAACCCTCGTATTCAGAGGATGAGGTCCTTATTTTCCCCTGACCCAAATGCGATCCCGCCAAGAGCAGATCTGGAATGGCAGCAGACAAGCAAGGGGCAGAAACCATCTGCTTCTTCCTCAGCGAGAAGGGCAGCAAGGAGGGCTATCAGTTCAGCTTGAGTGGAGGAAGCCCCGTCAGAAACTCTGAGAGAGAGTTTGATAGGCTCAGGGGCATCAGGACGGGAGATGTAGACACCAGCCCCGGCCCGACCTGTAGCGGGGTCAACAGAGCCATCAGTGTAGAAGACAACCCTACCTGGGGACCAGTGGGCGATCCTGGAGAGGTGGTATTTGCAGAGAATTACAGGGTTCACGTGGGATTTCAGGATCGGTCCACCGAGGGCAATCACTTCAGGCTGAAAATCCAGCCAGGGAGAAGGAGAAGAGCCAACAGCAGGGGTGACAACAATATCAGGCAGGAGGTCGTGTTCCTGAAGGGCTCGGATGGGTGACCCTCACCACTGTCTTCTAGATGGAGGTCAACCTCGGACAGCAGGAGTCAAGTTGGCTTGGAAATAGTTGCCTCGAGGATCCCGGAGAATGGAAACAGTAGTTTTCAGGTAAAACTCCTGGACACAATCCTGTAAGGGGGAAAGACCAAGTTCGATATACAGGCAGTCCCCGACTTACGACGGGGTTAGGGACCCAAATCCAGGTCGTAAGTCGAAAATGCAAAAAATAATACATAGAAAATCTAAAATGAAATACAGTACAGTAAAAGTAATCAATAATGAAGAATGGATACAGTGTTACTGTGCATTTACCTTTAATGTAGTCAGCTGAATGCACATGGGACCCCAATAATTTTTAAATTAATCATGGAGACTACGTTAATTGGATGAAGCAGAGGAGGAGACAGGGCTGGGTGGGTCATCAATGTCGCTTTCTTCAGACAGGTTAACATACAGGGTATACTTGCTTGTTGAAGGTATTGGATCATCTTTAGAGAGTGAAGAGGCAGCACTGGTGGGGCGTGAGGAGACAGCAATGGGGGATTTCTTAAAATATATGTCCAATTTAGACAGCACAGTTTGCCTTTTCTTTTCATTGTAAATCTCCCTGTAACAAGCAAGTGCATCTTGGATCATTCTGTCAACTTTTGTAAAACGCTCAACATTTTGATCCATTTCGTCAAACATCTGCATCCCCTTATTAATAGTAGCAAATGCCTCTACCATTTGTTTCACTGAAAATTTTTTGGGTGGTGCAGGTTGTTCTTCTACAATTTGACTCTCTTCTTCCTCTGCAATTTTCTGTGTATCCAGTTCAATGAGATCCTCATTACTTAGCTCTTCTGCTACACTTTCCACCAACTGCTAAACATCTTCATTATCAGTTTCTAACTCCAGCTGTTTACCCAACTCCACTATCTTGTTACTAATCTCAGAAATTGCTTCATTTTCATTAAATCCTTTGAAACTGTTCACATATCTTTTCAGGACTTTCTTCCATATTCCACTCATGCACTGACCTGTAACCTCATCCCATGCTGCAATAATGTTCTTTATACATTTCAAAATGTTGTAGTCCTTCCCAAACTCTCTGAGCGTTTTCTCACCTTCAGTAGCAGCAACAGCCTAAGCGAAGGTCGTACGTAAATAATACGCTTTAAATGCAGCAATAGCAGCTTGATCCATGGGTTGGATGATAGGGGTGTTAGGTGGAAGTTATACTACCTTAACATCAGGGTGCAGGTCATCCAGGTGTGGTGGGTGTCCCGGAGCATTATCTAAAATTAATAAAATCTCGAACGCAACCCCTTGTTGCAGACAATACTCCTTGGCTCGTGGAATGAAACAACTCAGGTACCAATCCTCAAACAGTACCAGGGTCACCCATGCTTTCTTATTACTGCGATAAAACACTGGCAGTGTGTGCTTGCTGACAAGTTTAAAAGCCCTTGGGTTCTCTGAATGATATATCATGAAGGGCTTTATCTTGAAACCAGCTACATTCCCCCCCAACAGAAGTGTGATTCGGTCCTTGAATGCCTTGAATCCTGGCATGCTTTTCTCCTGTTTCTGGATGTACTGTATATGTCCGTTCTGGCATGTGCTTCCAAATAATCCAGTTTCATCCACATTAAATATTTGCTCAGGCACATAATTTCCCTCCACGATGACACGATCTAGCTCCTCCGTAAAAGCTTCAGCAGCACCTACATCAGCACTTGCTACCTCTCCTTCAAAATTGTCGATATCGTCGAGTGAGAGAAGCCTAGGTCGCATGAAATGGTTGCTTCCGTTTTTCCATTTTCATATTGCATTATTATTTTCATTTTCATCTCAAAAGTAATTGACTCTCCTTTTCTTCTGAGCACCACCAGAACTCTCACTTTTACACTTTCCAGTCATTCTAAAGGGAATTAGAAAAGAAAATATTGTCAGTACACAGCGCGATCACTACCAACAACAACGACAGGCAAACACCAACTGAGCGCGCTACGGCGTGGACGCTGAACACACGCGGAGACCCAGCCCACACGATGCTTTCGTAGAGGACGAAAATGTTTTTGTCCTAGAAAATATGTACGGAGTTTGAAAATTTTTTGGTACGACTGAGAGGCAGTCGTATGTCTGGATGGTCGTATGTCGAGTAGGTCGTAAGTCGAGGACTACCTGTATAGAGAAGTAGAGCGTGTCCACTGAGGGGCCCCAAGCTTTCCTCTGGATAACTTCGAGACGGTTGACAGCAGTCCGACTAATGATGACGAGGGCAGAGGCGGCATAGTCGACACAAGAGCGGACAAAGGAATTGTACATGGTGAGAAGTACAGGGATGGTGGCACCAAGGGAACCCCTGCACATGGTAGAGAGGGGAGCGAGACGCCGAAAGCATATGTCTCGAAGATAGCTGACTTCAGGGATCTGAGAACGTGTGCGAGTTACATACACACCCAGGTATTTTGTCTCATTAACCCAGTCCAAGGGCGTTCCTGATAAGAGAAGGGGTGGAGGTACAACACGACCGTGCCACATGGCTTTTGTTTTTGCAGTTGAAAGAAGGAAACCAAGTGAATCACACTCTCTGGAGACCAGTTCAAGGGCTTCCTGCATGCTGAGGTAGTCAGGGGCTTGGAGGAGGACATCGTCGGCATATCCTGAGTGGACAACTTCTGTCGGCCACGGGAGAGATGCAATGGCGTGCAAGAGTGTGTTAAACAAGGTGGGACCCAGGACTCCACCTTGGAGGTTGCCGAGGTTCATTTCTTGAACAGGAGATATAGAGCCTTCAACGCGAACCCGGGCTTGACGTCCAGTGAGGTAAGCAGCGATCCATTGAAGAAGTTTCCCCTTAACCCCTAACAGCGCCAGTTCAGCTAAAATGAGGGCAGGCTGAGCCGTATCAAAGGCTCCCTTGATATCAAGGAAGACGGAGACGCGGGCAGTCTGATTGCAATAAAAGGAAGCAATGGAGTGTGCTGTGCTGCGATGTTGTATGAAACCATTGAGGGAGTTGTGGAAGCTGCCTATGGTGTGAAGAAGGCGACGATGGAGTATCCTCTCCATCATCTTGCAAACACAGGAGGTAAAACTAATGAGTCGATATTTCCCAGGATCTCCCGCTTAGGGATGGGGATAATAGTGGCATTTTTCCAGTTAGACGGGAGAACCACATATTCATAAGACATATTGTAGAGAGCGAGCAAGGGGCCGTTAGGAATATTAGTACAGGCGTTGAGGATGGAGTAGGTTATCTGATCATCCCCAGGAGAGGTGTCTTTTCCAGAGCGACGAGCACTGTCAAGCTCGAACTGTGTGATGGGATGATCAGTGGGGGCAGGGGAGGTAAGAGCAGCACGAACAACAGGCTCAGACGCATCGATGCGAGCCTGCACTGCCTCCTGCATCAGATCTGGAAGTACCTCAGGTGAGGAAGCTCATGCCCAGTCCTCCAATAAAGAGCAGGCAAGGGAGGCGGGGTCAGGGTGGGGAGGAGGCCTCCGTCAAGTACCCTGTACAGTATAGCATTAATCCGATTCCATACATAGGAGGGTGATGAGTGAAACGATAGACACCCCGTGAAGGATAGCCAGTCCGCCTCACGAATCCGACGACGCTCCTGAGTTGCAAAGGAGTTTTTGTTCTGAATTTTCGATTTGCATTCCACTGAGGACCTGCACAGAAACCGCAGGCGACCATCCTCGTTCACTCCCAGGTGTGGTGTTTCCACGATTGGCAACGACCACAGATTTTCGGGGTTCCGATAAATTGGTCAAGAGGACAGTTGTGAATAGATCCTACATTCACCTTCGGAGGGAGGGGGCCCACTCACCAGCCGATGAGTTCATTGGATGGACGTTTGGAGACCTGATTGATGCGGCGTTCCATGTCAAGTAGCTGTGGGAGAAGAGGGCGAAGATCGTCGATAGGGATGTCCCAGGGTACGTGGCGAACCATTACCTTGGTAAGACGAGTTTCTGGGGTGATGGTGGCGAACTTCAGCATCACCTCCCCCTGGGGAGCAGGAAAGCCCACTTGAGTGAGCAGGTGTACTGTCTCGTCCATTTGTGTGGTGACTATCACGGCTGTGGGACCTCGGCGGAGGCGAAGTGTTGAGTCCTGAAGTGAAGAGCAGTGACCGAAGAACCAGGTCGTCCGTGTGTTCAGATGCAAGTCCCGAGGAAAGGCGAGACCACGAAGGCGCGACGGGACAGGGAGACGAAGGGAATCCCCTCCTTCGTCGGCGGAGGGTCGGTCATTGAGCCACATGTAAGCTCACTTGGGGACCCCGACGGCAGAAGGAGGCCACCCTCTACAGCCCCAGACAGGGTGCGAGGGGGAGCCGTCGCCCCGGCTGGAGAGCCTGACTTCTGAGGTTTCTGCTTCTTAGACTTGTCTTCAAGATGAAAGTCGTCAGCATCACTGTCACCTACTGCCGCCATCTCCAACGAACGGGAGCGTTTAACGGCAGGCATAGGGCATGTTGACAACACTGCAGTCAGGTGGATAGTTCGGCTTGTTTGAGGTGGAGTGGTAAAGATGTCACTGCTATGTCACACTTTACATTGTGGATGCGCAAACTTGAAAATCTTCGACCAGAGGGACCGTGTGGTAGGACCATATGTTTTTATCAAACAAAAATGACAAAAGTCCAAAACTTAGAAAAAAAATAGATGCCACTGTGCTGATAACTGGATCTTACTATAGTTCTCTTTACAAACTGGGATTAGTAGACTCGCTGAATTCGTCAAAAATACGACTTTTATGGAGCAGTCGCTTACAGCCTTTGTTGCCACCCACGGTACGCATACGCGTTGAATTAACCATTACAAAAAAGTATGAATGACAAAATTGAGTACATAACCTCTGGGTATAGTGTCACCAGAGTGCACTACAGTAGTACTATACAGTATAATAAATTGGTTGGGTGTAAGATAAAATACTATTGATTTGTATGACATGAAGCCCACATTGTAAAGATAAAGAGTTGGAGCTGTACCAATGGGGCAGATCTAGCTAATTAGCAAGTATTATAAAGAGGGGCATCAGCCTTTATATACTGACACTTCCAGATTGTCACTTTCTTGTGTCATAGTGAGGCAGTACAGAGGGTCCATGGGATACGAACGGGTTCCATTCCTGAGGATGATCTGAAGTCAGATTTGTACATAAGTCGGAACACATGCTATTTGCAAACCGTAGTTACAAAACAATGTTTAAAATCCCACTATATCATAGCCTAAGTCCTTATAAACATCTAAAATCACTTAATTTAAGAGAAAAGAAGAAATTGAATGACGAAATACAGTAAATGAAAGTTAAAAATGAGTCATCAGGTAAATAAAATACTGTAAATTTCAAGTTTAATCCCGTCTGAATCTGCGGGTGTTTGTCAGTCAGGGACCCCCTGTATAGTTTCGATACTGGAACATAATTTCTAAGAATAAAATAAGGGGAACCCACTGCCCCCCCCCCTACAAAGCTTTTTCTAATAATAGACACTAAAGGTTCAGTGATAAAGAGCTAACCTATTTGTTTCAATGAACCTCAAATACTCACCATAAATGATGGTTGCACTATCAACATGGACAAAATACAGTGATATCTCCGTTGCCGTAACAATTGGTGTAGAGCATTTCCGGGAATGAGAGATGTCAGTGTAACGAGATGACTCTCAAACCAGGAAAAATCCCCATCCCCGATAATTCGGTTTGGCAATTTAAAATTTTTAACAGCCTTTGTTGTTAATCGATCTCCAATTGTTCTGTTTAGTGATCTTAAGCTCCTGGGAAAAATTCATGAGAGAAGTAAAAAAAACTGGGGATTATGTGCTCTAAGTGGGCATCTGTACAGTACTATCACTTAATACTGTACTGTACAAGGTTTAGAGCCTAGATTAACTTCTGCTAAGGTAAGGGACACACATGTTTAGGATGTACTGTATAGTAATATTGTACCTTCATTAGCCCGAATCCGTCTTAACTGGAACTCTCTGATTGCTGGAATTGAAAATTTCTCAAAATTTCCCAGAAAATTCCGAGTTTGTGAAATATTTTCCGAGTGGCGCATTTTCTGGAAAATTCCGGACAAATTTTCCCTGTACTGTACCTGGGAAATTGCCAGGTTTGAGATGAAAATCAGGTGCATTTTCTGGAAACTTTGAGAAAAATGTTCAGGTACCTGGAAAATTCTAGGGATGGGGGACATTTTTCCAGCTTTAAGAGTCGTCTTGTTCCCAGGAAAACTCTCATTCCAGGATGTGTTCTGGCAAATCGAAATTTCACTATGTCCTTGAAATTTGTTTATTGCCTGCTAATCTTGTAAATAGTGTAAATATATGTAATTTGTCATTATTTTAGGGTTCACTATCAGCACAGTATTGTGTAGTGGCAGGATTGTGACAGCGCATATGTGGTAAAACTGTACAGTTTAATTTGTGCCCTACCTGAAAGCATATCTCAAGTGCTGACTCCTAAATGTTGCCTCAGTGAATAATATCGACATATTTGAGTAAAATAAATAATAAAATAGGTGTAGAATTATGTAAAAAAATAAATAAATAATATCTAAATGATGTCTGAGACTCACCACAGTATGTTTCCTATGCAGCAGAGGCCTGTGAGTTACATTCCATTTAAAATTGCCACATGAAAAAATAATAATTATGTTTGAATTCCATTTCTTATTCACCTACCTATCCAGTATTATATAATCATGAGTCTAATAAAAAAAGGTGGAAATAATGAAATAAAATGGTGTAAAATAAATGCAGATTGTTATGTGTCTCCTGGCATGCTCGAAAATCATGGCAATGGTGAATTTTCAACGAAGGAGGGAGTGAGGACAACTCATCACCTCCTACCCGGCAGCCAGCGATCCTTATAACAACAGTACTACAGAAGGTCCCTGACTTACAAACGTCCGACTTATGAACGCCCGCAGATACAAACGGGGTTAAACTTGAAATTTACATTATTTTCTTTCCCTGATGAACTATTTTTTTTACTTTCATTTTCTGTATTTTGTCATTCAATTTCTTCTTTTCTCCTAAATTAAGTGATTTTTAGATGCCTATAAGGACTTAGGCTATGATACAGTGGGATTTTAAACATTGTTTTGTAACTACGGTTTGCATATAGCATGTGTTCCAACTTATGTGCAAATCTGACTTCAGATCGTCCTCAGGAATGGAACCCGTTCATAACCCGGTGACCCCCTACGTATATGCAATTCACCATAATTCCCATATTATTTAGTTTCCTTTGGTGCTGGGTTAATAAAACATTGTCGAAAATACAGGGGGTTAATTTGGACCAGAAAAAACGCCTCTGATAACGAATCCACTTAAAGCGCGGAATCAATCCCCTAAGAAATAATGGAAATACAGTGGTCCCTCGGTTAACGAACACAATTCGTTCCAGAAGGTCGTTCGTTAACCGAAAATTTCGTTAACCAAATCCATTGTTTCAATGGGATTTTGGGTAATTGGTTCCAGCTCACCAAAAAGTACATACAAAGTAAAAAAATGCAGTAAAGTACACTTACTTTGAGGTGTGTATGTAGAAGGCTCTTGGTTGATGATGATGATGGGAATTAGAAGTGGGGGTGGAGGAGAAAGCACCTTTCAGGGGACCCATGCTGGATCCAGTATTTTCATCAATAAAATTTTAAGTTTACTTGGTGTAATTCAAGATTATTTTATTTAAATCAACACTGCACTATGCTGTATATTATCAATATGTTAACTAAAGTTCAGAATGACCAATAATTTCAATGAAAAATGCAAAAATATTCAAGACACCAACAAAATAGATGCTCTCTCGACAGTAAACAAAGCCAGACTGAGCCTGTACTGCATATATTATCAGTATGTTGAATAAATGTTAAAATGACTAATAAATTTAATACCCCGTATAAAACATTAAAAAATATTAAATAGCACAACTTTATTGATATTTACTCCATTGGAAACAAATGTAAACATAGAACTGATTACTGAATTGGCAGACCAGTCCATTTGCTGACCAGCTGATGCTCACAACAAAACGTGATTTTCGTAAGGATTTCGTTAATCGAATTGAAGATTTGTATGGAAGGTAATTCGTTAACCGAAATTTCGTTAACCGAAGCGTTCGTTAACCGAGGGACCACTGTAGGTCAAATTGGGACCATGACATTGTACACGACGCTAAAATAAAATAATTATATTATACAGGTGCACCACCGATTATCCGGGAACTGGTGGTCTGGCACCTCCTTTAGTCCGGAAAAAATTACGAGAAGGCACTTACCGGTAACTTCCCTCCCTCCCTCCCAGCCAGGGTGAAGGCAGTTTTACGCTTAAAATTTTTATCTTATAAAATGTAGCTGACTAGACTTAGCAGAATATAAATTGCACTGCTGGAATCCTTTTAATATAATAATTAATTTGAGTACAAACATCGCATAGTTTGCACAAGAGATAAAATCTTAGTCTAGTGTAGTACATTTATGTACAAGTTTTTTAACTCATATTTTCGAGAAGATATATGTAACTTTCTTCATTTATTTTTACTCATTTACCTGCACACACCATCTTAAATATATATTGTGAAAAAGGTAAAAGAAATAATTGTCCTAAGGGCAAATCTGTAATAAGTTAATTACTAAAAATGTTATGTCTAGTGCAAACTATGCGATGTTTATACTTAAATTAATCACTATCTTAAAGAATTACAGAAAGCAAGTTATATACTGCCAAGTCAATTCAGTGACTTTTATAAGGACAAAACTAAAACTCCTTCTGTTTGATAACTACACACTTTGTTATCTCCCCTCCCTGACAGCTGTCAACACCCTCCCCTTCTTCACAGCCAGGGTGAAGGCAGTTTAGGCTTTAAGTTTTTATTTTATAAAATGTCACAGACTAGACTTAGCAGAATATAAATTACATTGCTGGAATCCTTGTAATATACTTGTAGTGATTAATTTGAATACAGCTAGATCCCGACTTATGACGGGGTTAGGGACCCAAATCCAGGTCGTAAGTCCGACATGGTCGTAAGTCCGACATGGTCGTAAGTCCGACATATATATAAAAAAAAAAAATTATTATTATTTTTTTTTAAATAAATAATCTACAATGAAATACAGTACAATAAAAGTAATAAATAATGAGGAATGGATACAGTATAGTGAAAGTAATAAATAATGAGGAATGGATACAGTGTGACTGAGCACTTACCTTTAATGTAGTCAGCTGAATGCACATGGGGCCCCCATAATTTTCTAATTATACATGGAGACTACATTAACTGGAAACGTTTCGGTATAGAAAATGCGTGTGTCATTTGAAGAAAGAAAGAAAAAAAAAAAGGTCACAACTGCGGCGGTCGTAAGTCCCGACGGTCGTAAGTCGAAGCAGTCGGAAGTCGGGGTCTAGCTGTATAAACATCACATAGTTTGCACAAGAGAAAAAATTTCAGTCTAGTGTAGTACAGTACATTTGAGTACAAAGTGTATACAGTAATGTTGCTCAAAATTATGGCTTTTTCACATTTAATATTTGTTTAATTTAAGTTTCTAGCAGTCCATGGTGCTTTAGAGACACAAGAGGTGTATAATTAGTGGGTCAGAGGTGTAGTACTGTATTTTATTTACCTTAGAAACATTTGTTAAACTTTTGATAACACATTATTTTAATAAACTGTTTAACTTTATAAGTTATCTAAGGTCCTTAAAGTTCATTGGGGTCAGTGTGTTGAGGCCATGTAGGTTGTGCCAGTAGCCCGGTGGTCCGCAGCAACCGTTGCTGGTGCACACTCACTCCAGTGGTTCACTGAGACAAAATACTTATAATAATGTTTTAAAAATAAATAATTTTAACATAATAAAATATTTTTATTAACTTAGCTTTAAAGGTAGAGATGTTTGGCTTGATGGAGGTGGGTGTTGGGGGATGAAAAACAAAAACAAAACAGGACTTGGTGGATTGTCCACTCCACTTTTCTTTCACCTAATCATTTCTAATTTTACATCTATACTATAGTTAGTGAGCTTCCTTTTGAGTGCTGCACCACCCTGTATGGGTTGGCAACTCATGGCTACAAAAATTCACCACAACATGCATGAAAAGACACAACAAAGGCAGGAGTAAACACAACACAGCACTGGTCTGGACAAAACAAAACAGGAGACTGGCGCGGGACACGTGTGTGCATACATGACACCAGGAATAGGATGAAATTTCAAACACTTCAGCTAAAAATACGTAATTGTATCTGGAGTTTAAACTCCGTAGATTTTATCTCAGTTTTCAGAGTTTTTGAGTGGAATCCACTTAAATTCAGGCATTTTTAACGTGGATGGTCACAAAAAGTTTACCACTTAACTGCCAAACTTCAGATAGTGAATACTTTCATAACGAGGACCTCCTGTAATTAATTTTCCCACCAAAAAATCCCACACTCAATCCCAGATGAGCTATTGTGTCATAGTATATTCTCAGTCTCTTGTTTACAGAGTGGGAACAGCTGACATCGCTCTCACTAATAATGTTGCCAGTACTGTACTCCCAAGCACTGTTTTTGTCACTGCTCAAGAGGGTTGGTGCTTACCACAGATCTGTCTTGAGCATTTAGTAAATAATATTGTCGCATATTTATCAGAACTTAATGAATATTATTGTAGTGTATAATGGATCTCCATATGCCCTGGCTTATTCACTGATCAGTTGTCTAAGTGCAAAAGTAGCCAAATTGAGTCATCATGTATCAATTAATTTTAAAATAGAAATTATAAAGTAAAATGTTATAAGACATTAGTTTAGTAGTGCTGTTAATGTGTGTGCTGTGTAGGTGCCGCATCACTACTTTATTACATTACTGTATGTACATTTAGAAAATATTTTTGTTTGCACAGGAATTATAAATAGATTATTTTATGTAGCAGTCGAAGCAAAGTGCAAAAACTGAACAGAAAATGTACGAATAATCGAACACAGATCAGCTGGGCAGTCACCAGCTGACTCAGAGACGTGTGTCTCGAGGCGCAGTTGTTTATTCCATATAAATATCAACACCATCTTTTAAACATTTATCATGTCAGGAAAGCGTACTGCTGTTTTGCCTTTCTCATCGGGGAAGGCCAAGATCACCCGCTAGTCCATGAGCTTAGAGGTGAAGCTTGACATTATAGGGCATCACGAGAGTGGTGAGGGTCCAAATTTCATTGCAATAGTACTTGGCCTTCTGACTCTGAGTGAGCAAGGGGCCTAGCAACAGTAGTCCTCCAGCCTCAGAGAGGACACATGATGACTTTGCTTCTAACGTGGACTTAGTGAGTGTTACTTCACTGTACAGTAGTTTATTATTATAGCAAATTCTACGTCTTTCCCCCCATTTCACCAATTGGCAATCTTTTCACTCCACACAGGACATGAGATGGCAAACAGCTGGGAGAACCCCACACTGCTCTTCGCTCTCCCTCCTCAGCTCTGTCGGCTAACAGCAACCTCATGATAATTATTTTTTTTCACATTCTGTACGAATGATTGTGTGTGTATGTAACAGAGTAAAAGAAAACGAAGAAAATTGCATATATCTACCCAAAATTACGAGTTGAAGAATAACATAGCCCACAGCTCAGCTTCACCCACAGTGAGTGCAACTGGGAGGCGAGTCGGCCAGTCGGCGACTCCACTACACAATTACGTGCCATCTCCACGGATATTATTCCTCGTTATCCCTTGTTTAAGATATTATTTCTCATTTCTGTCACTCAGCGATCAATTCACTTAGCTATCCGTTTTGCAGGAACACATCCCGATCGCTAAACGACGGATACGTGTAAAAGGTAATACTCCCATTCACACTCTTATTTATATTATCAGATGTTGAAACTTACTGGAACTACAAATAATCTAGAATTGGCCAAAAAGAAAACAAAAAGTAATTCATTATACATTTGGATATTAATTATGGCACAGGTGTGTATCAAACCAGTGGAAACAATTTCATCATAAATACAATTTTATGCTGTAAACACATTTTCAAAATTTTTGAATAGAACATTTCCAAATATTATAAAAGTTTAAAATAACAGTACGAGGTTTTCATGTAAAATAGCAAAAAATCTCTACAATATTAAAAATGTATACAGCAAAAATTACTGATCCAATCATAGCCTTTGAGTGACAATATATTGGTTATGTTATTCTGAGGACATCTTTTTATTTATAAAAATAGCAGAACAGATACATACATCAATAATATATAAAAGAGAAGATGTCTGTTTTGCTGAGTTTTGTTACATAAGCTCATGACAGACATCAATGATAGGAGGTCATGTATGAAAAATATAATAATAATAATAATAATAATAATAATAATAATAATAATAAAACCTAAGTACACACTAAAGGACAATGACTGGTGGCTGACGAGGCTACATCCCCCCTCCCCCCACACACACACTACCGGTCACCACTCTCAAATATTTATACATAATTACAAGGGTTGAGATGCATCGAGTTACAGTACTGTACAGTAGTCTTAGTACAATTTTGCCTCCATCCCTGGAGCTGAAGTGAGCCAATTAAATGCATTCTCACATCTCAATTTGGAAAAGTTTAATGTACAAACTATTGAGAGTCTAGGCGCAGTTCATCAACCTTGTGTAGCTTACATTCGGCCTGCCAGCATTAACAGCGCAATAATAATTCCAGCAAATTCAAAGTCGACTGGAATATTCATTTCTAATGTGCCCGGCTGGTAAGCGTATCAACGAGTGCTATGAGAGCTTTTTTAACCATATCCACAGGATAGTTGGTGACGTACCAACATCTACAATCACAAGTTATGGTATCACTAATTTCTACATTTATATGCAGTAACAGCATCAAATATAATTACTTGTGTGTTTAACAACATCAACCCAGAATTCTGATATTTTCTGCAGCTTTTTTTTACATTTCCCATTTTCAAATACCGTACTCTGTACCTGTGTACAGTATTTAAAAAGTCAACCAACACATAAATAAAATGTGAGATCAAATAATCTGTAGACTTCCAGGATCATTTGGACAGTCAAATTTCATGGTGTTTCCATAAAAAGTGCATCAGTACTATACAGTACCATGGTTATGTCATACCCCTACCACTTCCATGAATATCACTTTGATTCATCTTAACATTGACCCCAGGAAATGATTTGGCTCAATTTATTCATTACCAGTTAAATAAAAGCAAAATTTACAGATATATGACTTCAATGTACACTTGCTCCAAAACGTATCTTTACGAATCTGTGTTCGACAATGACACAAAGGACAAAGGATTTTGACATCCCTACTGAGACAACAAAAGTCGCTGTGTTTAATTTTTAAATTCATCAGATCCATCTGTAAATATACTTTTTGAAGTGTGTGTACAGTACAATACATACAGTCACCCAGCCCCCGCATAATGGAATAACAACTAAGTATCCCTGATACATTCTGTTGATATAACATTTCTGTTTTCCAACTCCCAAAAATTAAGGTAGTAGTGTACTGTAATATCTCCATTAGCTGGATCCCTCAAACCCGGAACTCTCCGATAGCTGGAATTGAAATTTACTTGGAAAGTCTTTCTCAAATCTGGAATTTTCCAGAAAATTCTGGCTTTTGCACCAATTTTCCGAGGGGCACATTTTCCAGAAAATTCTGAGAAAATTTTCCTGATACCCGGAAAATTCCGGGGATGGGGGATAATTTTCCAGGTTCGAGAGATGATGTAATAGGCAGTTTCTGGAACTTTCAAGAAAATTTTTCCGTTACACGGAAAATTCCAGGGGTGAGGAATTTTTTCCGGTTTTGAGAGTCATCTCCTTACCCGGAAATCTCTCATTCCCGAAAGTGTTCTGCACCAATTGTTCCGGCTAACAGAGATATCACTCTGTGACATCCCGTTAGTCGGAACAATTGATGCAGAGCACTTCCGGGGATGAGAGATTTCCGGGTAACAAGACGACTTTCTCAAACTTGGAAGTATTCTTAATTCTCGGAACCTTTTCTGGTTACTGGGAAAAGTTTCCGAGTGTCTAAACTAGACATCTTGCACAGACAGACACAAACTCCCGTATTATTAAACAACATCTTCCCTTGAAGAGGGTCGTCGTGTTTCAACCCGAGTTTTAAACTAAATGAGTCCTGAGGGACACCGCAGTACAGTATTTAACGGGGAAGTGTGGAGGTAAAATGAACTAATTCCAATACTATAAATTAATTTTATTGGAATTAGTTAAATTTACCGCCACACCTCCCCGTTAAATACTGTACTGTGGTGACCCTCAGGACTCATTTAGTTTAAAACTCGGGTTGAAACACGACGACCCTCTTCAAGGGAAGATGTTGTTTAATAATACGGGCATAACTCACTTCCCCAGAATGTTTCTGGGTACTGGAGATGTTTTCCTCGAGTCTAAACTACTGGAATCCACAAATACAGTTCTAATTAAGTTAGAAACTTCATTTCTTTACTGTAATACAGTAATCCAAAATAGTTTATCTGAAGGTTTGGTTAAATAAATATAGAGTATTTAAAAATTAAAAATCTATATGATATGGGCATGTGTGTGTTACAGCAAAGAATGTTATTTTCCACTCCCATGGAGCTGTGAGGGATTAGTGGGTCTCATGTAACTGACCTGACCTGATACCATGTCATGTGGGGGATTAGTGGTTTCATATTACTGACCTTCTTGGGTGGAGGATTAGTGGGTCTCATGATCAGAAGATGTCTTGAATAAACACAAAACCTATAGTATTTTTAGAGAGATTTGTAAGTACTGCACAGATATAAGTATAAATGAGCAAAGTTGTATCTCTTCAACATTATATTACATTACATTTTAAAATATGGAGTGAGAAAGCAGAAAGGTGTGGGTAATTAAAGAGATGGAGTGGAAATGAGTGTTGCCAAGCGCTCCTCAACAGCTGATATTTAACGGGCTACAGTGCAGTCACACACGCAGATGTGTCATACAATAAGACCTTCACTCTATGCTTGCTGTCTGAATTCCCTTGCTGGGGGTGAGTGAGTGGTGTTGGAATGTGTGTGTCTGTTGGGATGTGTGTGTGTCTGTTGGGATGTGTGTGTGGTTGTTGGAGGGTGTGTGTGTGGGTGGTTGTTGGAGGGTGTGTTTGTGTGTGATGCAGGGGTGTATGTGTGATGTGTGGGTGGTGTGTGTTGACGGAAGCGAACCTTTTTGGGGGTAGAGTCGCGTGGTCAGCCCCCCCCCCCACCACTCACTCAAGCGTGGCTAATTGTCATAGGGAGATGAATTTGATACCATAATGATTCTTCATAAATTCTAAACAAAAAATTTCCAATAAGATATCCTTAAACGAAATATAGTGATGGGAATTCCATTCTTTTATAAAAAAATTAAGAAACGTTAATACCGGAGTCAGTAAAATCAGTTCTAATTTTGCTAGACAACATTTTATCAAAATAACCCAGAATACTTTATTTTAAAAGTTTGGTTAAATAAATATATGATACGGGCATGAATAGAGCTGTGTTACTTTTATCCTCTTCACCATTGATCGGTTCGTTAGTCGGTTGGTCGATCGTTCACGTCTCTGTTACTCACTGTTGGCAAGTGTTCTTGTGTACTGTATATATTGTACTCCAGCAGATTCTGTCATCTTTAGCCTAGAATAGGCAGACACTTCACTCAATTGACTGTAATACATAACTAATCATGTCTAAGCACTTGTTTTGTTTTATACTCTTCACCACTGATCGGCTCGTTAGCCGCTTGGGCGATCGGTCACGTCTCTGTTACGCACTGTTGGCAAGTACTGGGCATGCACCGGCTCCTGAATGTACCTGAATCTGCTCCAGTGTTGGTCAAGTCTTGTCTTGAAAGAGCTCACACTCGGTGCCGTCACAACACGTTCTGGTAGATTATTCCAAGAGTTCACAACTCTCACTCCAAAAAAGTTTGCCCTTACAGTTTATTACTGGAATTCTTGTAAGATGGCAATTAATTTGAGTATACACATCCCTTAAGTTTGCACCACACATAATAATTTTAGTAATTAATTTAGTATATTTGAGTACAGGTTTTGATAATTTATGCGGTTGCTCAGCAGTTGTGGTTGCAGTTTCGAAGCTTCGTGACATCACTAGAGTACAGTGGGGTATGCTATAACGAACGGATTCTACTACGAATATTCCTATAACGAATGGTTTAACCTATAAAATTGAGAATGCGATAACGAACAAAACTCCTACAACGAACGCGGATGAATACGGGACTATTTCTTCCTGCGCATGAATATTGTTGTACCGCGGCGCATAGCAAGAGCGTCAGGCGCCATATTGGTTCATTGTGTAGTCAATGCACCACTGAACTTGTTGAAATTTCGTCTTTTGATGTGGAAATTCGTGTTATTTTTATAACTATTTTGTTATACAAGTGTACAATTGTAACAATGAATCGTCAAAAGCGAGTGAGAAAGCTAATAGCCCTTGAAACTAAGAAAGAAATTATAAATAAACAGACAAAGTGCCTGTAAGACAGTCACCAAAGAGGGCTAGGAAGGATGACTCCTCTCCTTCCACCTCTTCTCCATAATGCTCTCCTCCCCCCTCCTCCTCTGCCTCCTGTCCTGCATACTAACAACACTAAGGTAAGATAAAGTACCGTATTTTTTACAATTTCCACAAATTTTTCAGTGTTAAGTGGTTGTATTTGGGGGCCTGGAACAGATTAATCCTATAACGAACGAATGCTATAACGAACGATGTTCTAGAACCAATTAGATTCATTATAGCATACCCCACATAATAAGTCTCCATATGCCCTGGTTTATTCATTGATCAGTTGTCTAAGTGCAAATGTAGCCCAGTCGAGCCATCATGTATCAATTAATTTTAAAATAGAAATTATAGAGTAAAATGTTATAAGACAATAGTTTAGTAGTGCTGTTAATGTGTGTGCTGTGTAAGTGTCTTGCCATGTCACCTTACCTCCCGAGTCCTGAACAAACTATTCATCAACTTCTTCAAATCCTACGGTTTGCTTGGCAAGCTCAAAAAACACACACACACACACACACACAAAAGAATTAAGACAACTAGCATCCAGTGAAGGTCTTGTGTGGCTGCATGGAGGCAAATTAAAAGATCAGCAGTTGAGGAGCTTATCGCTTGGCAATACTGGTGCATGTTATCACCTAATCACCCACACCTTTCTGCTTTCTCACTAAACATTTCAAAATGTTATGTAATGTAATGTTGAAGGGATACAACTTTGCTCATTTATACTTATACTTATCACAATCTCCCTAAAAATACCTCAGCTTTCGTGTTTATTCAAGACAACTTCAGGCCATGAGACCCACTAATTCCCTACCCAAGAAAGGGTGACTTGACATTCCATCAGAAAGTCAATACAGTAATGTGAGATCACTAATTCCCCACCCAACCTCCACCTGACATTGAGTCAGGTCAGATCTCCCCAAAAGTACTTAACTTTCATCTTTATTCAAAACAATTTCAGAAAATTCTCTCGATTTTCAACCTCGGAAAATTTGTTCCTAAAGCCGAAAATTTGTGGAAAATTCCAGCTTTGTGAATGATTTTTTGAGCAAATTTCAATTCCGCCTATCGGAGATTTCCGGGTTTGAGAGATTCCAGCTAACGGAGATATTACATTACTGTACTTAGTTTCAGCTCGTCTGGCTAAGATACATTCCTCAGCAGCTAATATTTGTGAATCTTAAGGATAATTCTGGGTGACAATAAACTAGTGAAACCATTTCTAAAAAAGTAATAACAAAAATCAGCCTGAGGGGGATCTTGAACTATGGCAAACAAATTACAAAAAAATCACCAGTTAAAAAGTATTCAAAAAATTATATTACATATCCATCCAGTGTTCCTGAGCTGCTGAAGGTCAACACTCGGGGGCCATCACAAAATAACATTAATAAATAATACCTGTACAAGATTTGCCAGTTAACAAACATTTGAGTTACATTTAAGATATTTTAAATCAATGTTCCTGGACCCACTTGCTGCTGCTGGTTGACTTAGGTACCCTCAATAATACATGAATGACACATTAAAAGGCAGGACTGTTGGAAACACAATCCAAACATGATTTACATACTAGGCATGTATGTGGACCACCACCACTGCCGCAATAGAGGTGTTGACGGCTACAGACTCTGCCCACACTACACACATTCATAATGTCATATCTATTACAGAAGTTCTGTTAAGTAAGGAAAATATAACAACAAATTTGAGGCAGACATTCAACATAATTAGGATTATCCTCAGATGGCATTTGTTGATATAAAAACAATAAACAGATTATACAAATTTTAAAAGAAAAGAAGTTATTTTTATTTACAAAATAAATTAGGAGGCATGTACTACTGTAATGTAAAGTGTATATATATATGTATGTATGTATGTGTACATATATATGTATGTATGTGTATATATATATGTATATATGTGTATATATATATGTATATATGTGTATATATATATGTATATATGTGTATATATATATGTATATATATATATATATATATATATATATATATATATATATATATATATATATATATATATATATATATATATATATATATATATATATATATATATATATATATGCAAGTAAATCACTGTGGGTGCGCGTGATCCAGGTATATGCTGATAACCACAAGGAAAGAAGAAAACACGAAGTTCCCAAGCGCTTTCGTGTAATTCACATCTTCAGGGGTGAGTACAGACTAAGGAGAAGTACAAAACAAGGTGTATATATACAGAGGAGGGTGAGATCAGGTCCACAATGGTCAGGTATTAGGTAATGACCCTACTAATCTTTAAATAGCACAGCAGCAGTCGGTATTCAGGTCAGAGGGTAAGCTGACCCAACCTTCTCACCTGGTTACAAATCTTCTTAATTACGAAATTATCCAGTTTGTACATACCATTACTCAAATTCCTGTTGACGGATTCGGTGTGTTTAATGAGACTAGATTCTATAATGTTCCTACTGTCAATTGAATTACAAGGTAATATTGAGGAGGTATTATCCCAGTCAATGCAATGCATATTATCCCTCAAATGAACAGAGCATTGGATTCAATTGACAGTAGGAACATTATGGAATCTAGTCTCATTAAACATACCGAATCTGTCAACAGGAATTTGAGTAATGGTATGTACAAACTGGATAATTTCGTAATTAAGAAGGTTTGTAACCAGGTGAGAAGGTTGGGTCAGCTTACCCTCTGACCTGAATACCGACTGCTGCTGTGCTATTTAAAGATTAGTAGGGTCATTACCTAATACCTGACCATTGTGGACTTGATCTCACCCTCCTCTGTATATATACACCTTGTTTTGTACTTCTCCTTAGTCTGTACTCACCCCTGAAGATGTGAATTGCACTTAAAGCTAATCCTCAGAGCTTTTCTTCCTTGTATCAGCATATATATATATATATATATATATATATATATATATATATATATATATATATATATATATATATATATATATATATATATATATATATATATATATATATATATATATATATATATATATATATATATATATATATATATATATATTATATATATATATATATATATGCTGGATAACCAGCTATGAAGAAGAAAACACGAAGTTCCTAAGCGCTGTAATTCACATCTTCAGGTGAGTACAGACTAGAGAGAGTAATACAAATCAAGGTAAAGATCTTGCAACTAGAATTAAACACAAATACAGTGTTAGACAGGCCAGGAATCCAATGCTCTGTTTGTTCATTTGAGGGATAACAAGCATTGCATTGACTGGGATAATGCCTCCTCAATATTACCATGTAAGTCAATTGACAGTAGGAACATCATAGAATCTAGTCTTATTAAACATACCGAAGCATTCAACATGAATTTGAGTAACGGCATGTACAAGCTGGACAATTTTGTAATTAAGAAGATTTGTGATCAGGTGAGAAGGCCGGGTCACTTGACCATCTGACCTGACCACCAACCGTTGTGTGCTATTTAAAGATTAGTAGGGTCATTACCTAATACCTGACCATTGTGGACCTGGTCTCACCCTCCTCTGTATATATACACCTTGATTTGTATTACTCTCTCTAGTCTGTACTCACCCCTGAAGATGTGAATTACACGAAAGCGCTTGGGAACTTCGTGTTTTCTTCTTTCCTTGTGGTTATCAGCATATACCTAGATCACGCGACCTACAGTGATTTACTTGTATATATATATATATATATATATATATATATATATATATATATATATATATATATATATATATATATATATATATATATATATATATATATATATATATATATTACAGTGAGTTCTGCTATAACGCGTGTTTTGATAACGCGAATTTGCTCTACGCGATTTATGAATTAGGAACGATATTTGTATAACGCGAACGCTTGTTTGCTATAACGCGATTTTTGCTTACTATTTCTCCAATTTTGTGGTATTAATTGTGAATATGGTAAAGAAGAATATCTCCAAGAAGCGTTCTGGTGATAGAATTCCCGGTGATGATCGTAAAAGAAAGGATATAACACTTGAAGAGAAGCTCGATGTTATCAACCTCAAAATCACCCTTCTCCCCCATCAAGTTACATTCATATTTTTTCAAGGTAAAGTGTTACATTTACTGTATGATTTCATTATTAGATATGAATGTAACATTTATTTAGACTGTGCTATCCTTTGTGTTAGGCTAACTACTAAATTTTTTCGATTTGGAGTAATCTGCACCTAACCCTATTTTCTCCATAAGCCCTGTTATTTCTATTACGCGATTTTCTATAACACGATATTTTACAAGAACACAATTATCGCGTTATAGCAGAACTACATGTATATATATATATATATATATATATATATATATATATATATATATATAAGGTTTCTTTAGATGCATTTCTTGGTTATCTCAAGGACAAAGTTCAACTTTGTTTATTTTTGTTCCTCCTAGTTATTATGCCTCCTTGAAACTCATCAACTCAGAGCCATTAATATATGGAGCAAACAGCATAATACTGTACAGTACAGTACTGTACTATGCTATACAGTCAAATTAAGCCATGATCCAACTTTTAGGGGAACCTCTGTAGTATATCAGTGCTGCTCCCACTGTCTCACCAACTGAACACAAGCACTTTTGTCATAGGTGACCAGTCAAGTGAGCCTCAGTCCAAATAGGGTCTCAACTTAAACTAATCACTAGCATCAGGATCAAGCCTGATGGGGTTAGTCCTCAGGGATTTCAATGGCTGGTTAGGTTGAGGCTCAGTAGGACTGTTTTATTTAACTTGCAACACCATCACATGGCTCGGTATAAAACGTGAGGTTTATTTTAGATATGAACTACTGGTGAAAATATTCTACTCTATTTTAAGTCATATTTACCAGGAAAAGAATGTCACTGTAAATCAACAATAGAATATATGATTTTTGTTTTTAGAAAAAGGGAGTAAAAACATAGAAATAAAACAAAAGGCTTGGATGACAGAGTTAGGCAATATAATACCACCCCAGATATAAGCACTATGAGGGGTTGTGTGTGCTGGCATGAAAAAACTTAAAGGTTATATAAATGACGTGGCTCACACCTCCTGGCCCACCCACCACACCGGCAGATGAACACAATAAAACACCAATTCTTATTCAATGTTACTGCTAAAATATATCACCATCACTAAGTAAAGAATAGTGCTTTGTTATTAACATATACCTCTACATTTACACCATATAACTTGCAGTAAAAAAGGTACACCGGCATATTTTCCTTGTCCAAATTTACATAGATATACAAAACTGGCAGTAAGAATCAATTTTGCTTATAACTAAGATATATATATAAATATATATATATATATATATATATATATATATATATATATATATATATATATATATATATATATATATATATATATATATATATATATATATATATATATATATATATATATATATATATGCACGCATGGCTTATACTCTCCCCAGATATATAGTAAAGTACACTTTCCACACTCCAGTACTCTCAGTTACGTCACAGCTGACTTTATTGGCAAGTTTCACATGGTAATAATATTAATACTCTATTCTTTGTCCATCTCAATGATTACCTCTTTGTTTGATGAACATTACACAGCATTTATTAATTATACATTTATACCTCAATAAGATAAATAAACACTAATATTTAGTCCTGATTAACTGTTATTGCCATCAAAGTGAGAAGTGACACTTGATTATTTGCAGTACACAGGATTGACAGTTAGTGCCCAGTTAATTGAACATGGAATCTTCTACTAAGGTACTGCCAGGTGAGTCACTGTTATCTCACTATAAGAGTCACGACAAATTACCTTGACTGAGCACAACTGATCTTGTTTGTTCAACTCACTTTGATGGCTATGTAGTAGTGTGAACATCATCTTAACTTCAGGACACTGATCAGAGCCTTGAACTAATAATGCAGCAATCCATAAAACATTAAAGATGCAGTGATTTGTAAATCATAATGTGGAATTAGATTTAAAATGAAGGAAAGTTAACCATATTAAAAACCAGGAAGCACAAAAAATTTTAGCCGAGAATAATACATTTATCAATGTGGACTTATCCTTAACCTCAAGGTGCAATAATTTATATATAATACAGTCAACTTGGCTCTTCTATCAAGCTGAAACCAGGTGATGTAGGTTATACTTCATCAATATATCCTGCAACTTTTCATTGAAATCCATTTAAATAGGTAAGTAAAAATGTCCCAGGAAAATAGTTAACTACTGTACATCTTTCTTGGAATAATTTATATTTCTTCATGTTAAACACTGATGAAAAAAAACAAACCCTCACAACGCCCTGTACCACCTTTCCCAGCATTCATAAACCAACCCACCTGCCTTTCTTATATTATTTAGCAATTGTGCTGCTTCAAGCAACATTTGTATATTGTACTATCAAGATGAAAAAATGAAGCTAAAATCATTAAGGAAAAGTTAAAGGAAAGTTTAACGCATGCCAATTCCATAGATGCAGAGTGTAACTAAAACAATACATTCGGAGCTAGTACACCTGATCAGGTAAACTGGAGTGGCATTCTGCTTATTCCTTTTTGTTTTTATGCTTAAATTTACGTTACTCCAAGGCTCAATAGCAGCAAAGACACTATTACAATATGAAGTGCAAGTTTGATGATTTTTCAGTCTTTGAGGATGAAGATTTTCCAGGTTTGAGTATGATGAATAAAACTTTAAGCTATTTTATTTTTTTAACTTTTTGCTCTTTCCTATATATAGTATTAAAAAATTAAATTGTAAGCATATACAGTACAGTACTCAGCAATAATGAAGGCATGTAAATAGATAAAGTAATATCCCCATTAGCTGGAAATATTGGTGCAGAGCATTTCCGGGTAACCAGACGACTTTTTCAAACTCGGAAAAATCCCTTATCCTCGGAATTTTTTCCAGTTACTGGGAAAAGTTTCCAAATGTTTAAACTATGCACCTTGCATAAACAGACGCTAGCCCACATCTCCAGAATGTTTCTGGGTGCTGGGGAAAATTTTCCGAGTCTAAACTACTGGAGTCTGTAAAGACAGGTTTAGTTAAGTGATAAACTCCATTTGTTTACTAGACTAATCCTGAATAGTTTATCTAAGAGTTTGGTTAAATGAATATACAGTATTTAATAATCTAAAAATCTACAGTATATAATGCAGGCATGAATGAAGCTGCGTATTACGCCGAAGACTGGTATATTTCACTCCCACGGAGCTGTGGGGGATTAGTAGGTCTCATGTAACTGACCTGACCTGACCTGACCTGACCTGATGCAATGTCAGGTCACCCATTGTTGGGTGTTTTTTAGGCTTCTCCAAAAAGTGTCTCAACTTTTATTCACAACATCTGCTCTGATTGTGTTAGAGAAATTAATTTTGTATCATTGCATATATGGAGATGTGTCCCTGATGACCTTATTGTTTACTTATGAGATATACAGGGGGTCTCCGAGTTACACCTTTATTGATCTGTGTATATCTTCTCTTGTCCAAAAATTTGATGTACCCCTGTACTACTACTGCTTTGCTGTCACTCGGAATCGAGTATGTACTTGTGTTCTGTGAAACCAAACTCACTAATGATATTGAACATTTGGATAACATCCCTAATTATACTAGACACAGCGTCAATACGTCACGACACAGTGGTGGTGTCGCACTTGATGTTGATATTCAGTATTACGCTTCTTTAAGAGATATAAAGGTACAGGAGGAGTTCATGAAGTGTTTACACTGAATTACGTAACAACACACGAAATATCCTAGTAGGAGTAATCTACAGAAGACCCCACACTAGTGTAAGGAACTTTCTTGATAAATTATTAGAACTTATCTATATCATAAGTTCAGAGAGGAAACTTTGCTACATTACAGGAGCTTTCAACCTTGATCTGTTAAAATCAGAGACAGACACCTCAGTAATAGACCTTCTTGCTACTTGTCATTCTAAGCTCTTCTTTAACACAATAACCAAACCCACTAGAGTAACTGCCACCTCTGCCACTGTGATAGATCATATCTGGACTAACAACACTCCTAACAATCTTGCAAGTGGAATTATTTATAACAATATTATCTCAGATCACTTCCCAATTTTTGCCACATATAAAACAACCACAAGATCTGAAAGGTCTAGTAAAGTCTCAATAAAATACAGACACTACTGCACCGACAATATGCTCCTGTTTGAAAATAACTTAATGAATACTTAGTGGGATCTTGTCTATCACTCTGACAACCCTTACGTGATCTGCTGCAACTTCTCTTCCATCTTCAATGCTTGCTTTGATAAATGCTTCCCCCTCAAGACTAAGTTAGTAAAACCTGTATCTATCTCCAAACTCTCTAATACAAGTGAAATGACGACAACGATAAAGGAAAAACACGAACTCCAAAGAAAATTTGCAAAAAGACCCATAACTTTAGGTGATACTTACCAAAGTATCAGAAATAGAGTAACTCAAGCAGTTAGAAATGCCAGACGTACAGTAGCTAATAACAAATAAGCTCCAGTCAGTTTTGGGCAACAGGAAGAAAACTTGGAGTATCATCAATTCTATTCAGAACAGAAACATTCAACCTATGGCCCCCCACTCAACTTTTATGATAAATAATACAGTTGTAACGTAACCCTCCCTTATTACCAACCACTCCAATGATTATTTTATCAGTGTTGGCAGAGATCTTGCAGACAACATCCCAGATCACCATGAGGAATTTAGAATCTACCTGCAAAACAGACAGCAAAATGAGCTGTTCTTATCCCCTGTCACGACAGATGAATTACTGGCCATCTTAAAGATGTCCAAAGATGCAGCAGCAGGCAACGACAATATACCAATGAGCATCATTAATAAAGTAGCCCACTTATTACTATTTACTACCTGTTCTCCTACACATTTGTAACTCCTCCTTCACTAGTGGTGTCTTTCCAGATAAACTGAAAACTGCCAAAGTTCACCAAGCATATAAAAAATCTGGTGATAAAGGTCTTTTCAAAAATTACCGCCCCATATCAGTCCTCCCAGCCTTAAGTAAGATACTGGAGAAGCTAGCATGTAGTAGACTAAATTCCTTCTGCAGTGTCAATAACATCCTTACAGATTCTCAGTTTAGATTTAGAGCTCGAAAGTCAACTGAAAGTGCTCTGCTATCCATTTCTAATGACATCCTGAGCTCCTTTGATGACAGTCCATTCACAGTTGCTATATTCCTAGACCTCTCTAAAGCCTTTGATACTGTCGACCATACCATTCTCCTGTCAAAGCTTGAACATTACGGCATTAAGGGCTTATCCCACAATTAGTTTACCCATATCTGTCTAACAGTATGTCTGCTATAATAATCATCAATCTGACCCCTCACCTATTTTGTATGGCATCCCTCAAGGTTCCATTCTCGGTTCTATACAGTTCTTGCTCTACACAAACGATATAGTCCACTCTAGCACACTCGTCAAATACAACTTATTTGCAGACGATAGTAATATCTACTGACTACGACAGTCACTCAAATCTCCATTCCTTGATGATAACTATGAACAATGAATTGACTAAAATCAAGACCTGGGTAATATGGAATAAACTGACATTAAACCTGCAAAAATGAAAAAAAAACACCTACACAATCTTTCTCAGTAAGAAAAACTTGCCTCCAGATTTGGACCCCCTGTACCTTGGTAATACAGTCCTCAAAATACTAAATCCCTTGGGGTTGTTGTTGATGATAAACTGAACTGAAGAAACCACATACAAGCCATACACAGTAAAGTCAATAAAGAGTGAGGTATCCTGTATCACACTCGTCAGTCACTCACTCTCACAGCAATGAAAGAAATATATTACAGTGACCCCTCGTTTAACGAACGCCTCGGTTAACGAAATTTCGGTTAACGAACTGCCCTCCATAAGGATCTTCAATTCGGTTAACGAACAAAAATTCGGTTAACGAATTTCTTACGAACCGACCTCAACATGTTTTCGCTTGAACTGACCGGGCAACCAGCTTTAGTATCAGTCCGCCAATACATAAATCGGTTCTAGGGCTTAAATTCCTTACTATTTTAGAAAATATCAAGAAGTTTATACTATTCAATAATTTTAAAAGTTTAATATTCAATTTGTTAGTCATTTTAACAATTATTGAACATAATTGAAGGTAAAGTGACTAGTTTAATGCGCGGCATACAGCCTCTTAACACAGCAAACAGGCGTTAGTCTCACTCTGTTTTCACTGGAGGTAACATCTTGCTTGAGACTCTCTTCAACTAAACGCTTTTTACTGTGTTTCCAAGCAAATTATTGGTCATTTTGAAATATATTTTACATATTGACAATATATAATGCAGTGCAGTGTTGATTTAAAGAAAATAATCTTGAATTACACTAAGAGAGCTAAAATTTTATGGGTGAAATGGCGCCATGGGTGACTTCTCTTCCACCCCAATGCCTTCTCTTCTTCCTTCTCCTCCACCCCCATTCTAAATCCCATCATCATCATCATCATCCAGGAGCCTTCTACATACACACCTCAAAGTAAGTGAACTTTTCTACCATTTTTGTTGAATTTAGGAAATTTTCGGTGAGCTGGAACCAATTACCCAAAAACCCATTGAAACAATGGTTTCGGTTAACGAACGACCTTCTGGAACGGATTGAGTTCGTTAACCGAGGGGTCACTGTATAATCTTATTTACCAACACCTGATACACTGTCACACACTATGGGGGGCCTCTGGCTATACAAAAACACATCCCCTGATTACTGCACAGAAGAGAGTTGTGTGGACAATGACCTAATTGAAAAACTGATCACACTAACGAACAATTTGCTATATTGAAAATGTTAAAATTCGAGGATAGTAACACTTCCTGCTGCTCTCTATTTATTTATAAATCTGTCAATCACTTGATTGACAATAATTATTTCCAGTTCCGGAATAATCAGCGATACAACTTAATACACCCAGAGTTACTTAGACCACCCCCCATGCGCTCCTCTCAGTCCCAGACCTCCATAAAATATCACGGTGTGAAGGTGTGGAACAACTTACCCCACCCATCCGAGCTAAGACTACGCTCCCTTCCTTTAAATCATCTCTTAAAAAATATATATTTTCTAAGTACTACCTGTTTTAATATTTTTGTAACACTTACTTTATACTCTTAACTTTATTATACCACCAAGCCATTATATCAAATATTATCACGTAGATAGATAGAAATGACCATTGCAATAATTATATATTTGCCGTCAAGACATGGCCCTGACTGCCTGTCCTCTTGTTTCACCTTAATACAACTTATGTTGCATTGCTTCCCTCACTTATCAGATTAATGTAGTACAGGTATATCAACTCCACTTTAAAATATTTATACACTTTAATAAAAATGTAAAAATTAAATAAAAAAACAATAATAATTAAGTGATAATCGTGGTAACATTCTCATTCGTTCGTACTAACACCATGTTATGTGTACTATTCCAGATGACACCAAATGTTACATAATACTTACTTGAAATAAATGTATAGTATATATCAGGTGCCTAAAAGAGAGCTCAGGCTCTCAACTGGCTCAGCCATGTTAACATTGTTATTATTATCCACCCTGTATCTATATTTTTCTGGCTAAATAAACTGTTTCAATATCAATATCAAGGCATTTGGTTTTCTAAATGTTATCATAAAATCTTCCCTTATGCCAAGGATCAGTACAGTGTGAACCTTAAACCACAAGACTGAACTGTTAATCATATAGTGATATCCCTGTTAGCCGGAACATTTGGTGCAGAGCTCTTCCGGGGATGAGAGATTTCTGGGTAACGAATAATGAGACAAATCTCTCAAACACGGAAAAATCCCACATCCTTGGAAATTTTCAGGGTACTGTATTGGAAAAAGTGTCCAAGAGTCTTAACTATGCATCTTACACATCACCAGAATGTTTCTGGGTGTTGGGGAAAGTTTTCCAAGTGTCTAAACTACCTGTATGTCTCTCATCTTGACACTAAACTATGCATCTCATCTCGCACAGAGAACCACTCTCCCATTACATCTAGAATGCAAGCATAAGCAAAAATATTTATGGCTAGCAAAAAACTGTATAAACTTTTATTTACAGCATCTGTTTTAAAAGTTTTAGAAGAGATAAATTTGATGCCATAATAATTCTGAATAAATTCTCCACAAGACTATTCCTATAAGAGTTCCTTAATCCCTAAGCTTTAGGTCATATCATATGACATGTGTCTGTAGAGCTTCGGGTCAAGTCATATGACATGTAGGTATTTACCTTTCATTCACTCACACGAGACCCTCCCAGTCTCTTCTCAGCTTTTGTGATGTAGGCATCTCACTCTTAGTCTTGACTCACTTCACCATGTGTTTGTACCCTCCCAGCTCCCAAGCATAAGTCTAGCATCGTGATCAATTACTGGAGCAGTAATAATGATTATTAATAATGTAAATAGTCATGATATAGTAAACAAGGTGTCCTGTACCTCATACTGCCTACAAATTAATGTTGTTTACCTTGTTCCTACTGCATCACACACACGCCACTTAACAAACATTCTGGACTCTTCCTAGCCCTGGTGTTGCTAACCTGTGGTAAGAACATGTATTTATTTCCTGTTTATATCATGCACGGCCAGCTTGTAAGACTAGATTGCTTTTTAATTATTTTTTAAACGTTCCCAAATATACCCGCATGGGGCGGGAGGAGAGGGGGGGGGGGTGGCTATATCCCAAAGCCCAGGGATTAAACAAAATCTGTTGTCATGAAACAATGATGGGAGACTCCATTCCTTTATGGGGGAAAAAGAGAAAAAAAGAGTAAAAAAACGTTGATACCGGAGTCTGTAACAGTACTTCTAATTAATTTAATAACTCCATTTTTTTACTAGAATATTCTTAAATAGTTTACCTAAGAGTTTGTGTCACAGCCAAGACTGGTATTTTCCACTCCCATGGAGCTGTGGTGTAATGATTATTGGGTTCTCATGTTACAGACCTGACCTAATCAGTGTCAGGGGGAGGTAGGGTGGGAGATTAGTGGTCTCATATTACTGAACTTCTGATGCAATGTCAGGTCACTCATTGTTGGGTGGGGGATTAGTGGGTCTCATGACCTGAAGATGTTTTGAATAAATATGAACGCTGAGGTATTTTTGAAGCACGAGGCTGCTGGAAAAAAAGTGTATTTTATTCACAACATCTGCTCTAATTGTGATTGATAAATATATGGAACTAATGAATAGACTAACAAAATTTACCTGTTCATCTCTTCTTTATTCCTCCTTAAATTTGAATTTTAAAAGTACTGCCCGAGAATCCGGAAAATCCGGAGAGTGGTCCCTCGGTTAACGAGCACAATTCGTTCCAGAAGGTTGCTCGTTAACCGAAACCATTGTTTCAATGGGTTTTTGGGTAACTGGTTCCAGCTCACCGAAAATTACATACAAACTAAAAATAAATGCAGTAAAGTACACTTACTTTGAGGTGTGCATGTAAAAGGCTCCTGGTTGATGATGATGATGGGAATTAGAATGGGGGTGGAGGAAAAGGGAGAAGAGAAGGCGCTGGGGTGGAAGAGAAGTCACCCCATGCCGCCATTTCACTCATAAAATTTTAGTTCACTTGGTGTAATTCAAGACTATTTTCTTTAAATCAACACTGCACTGCGCCATATATTATCAATATGTAAAATACATTTCAAAATGACCAATAATTTGACTGGAAACACAGAAAAAAAGCATTTATGTTGAAGAGTCTCAAACAAGATGTTCCTTCCTCTGAACCGGAAAACAAACTGACGCCAAGCTTGTTGAGTTGAGTGGCAGTTTGGCGCGCAAAAAACTAGTTTCCTGCACTTCAATTATGTTCAACAATTGTTAAAATGACTAAAAAATTTAATATAAAACTTTTAAAATTATTGAATAGTACAACCATCTTGATATTAACTAAAATGGTAAGGAATTTAAGCCCTAAAACCGATTACTGTATTGGCGGACTAATACTACAGCTGGTGAGCAGGCAAATACAGGCGAAAACATGTTGGGAAAAATTCGTAAGGAATTCGTTAACCGAAGTGAAGAATCTTATGGAAGGTAATTCGTTAACCGAGGTGCTCGTTAACCAAGGGATCGCTGTACCCTGTACATATAAGAAATATTTATATCAGAGTCAATACAATCAATTCTGATTATGTTAGATACATATTTGTTTTTACCCAAATAATCCTGAATAGTTTATCAAAAAGTTTGGTGAAATAAATATATTAAAAAAATATCTGTATGGTACAGGTATGTGAGGCATGAATCAAGCTGTATCACACCCAATACTGGAATTTTCCACTCTTCACTGGGGAAAATTTCCCAAGTCTAAACGATGCATATCGCAGGAACTATATTTATTTACGCAAACACCACTGTACAAGTACAATTTATTGTTAATACTGTAAACAAAATAATGCATACTTACCAGCAGGTGCTGTCATCTTGAGCCTACAGTAGGCAGACACTGTTCACTCTGGTGAATGAAATATGTAACTGCAATCATGTCTAAACACTAGCAATGGAGATCAGCGGGTCATGTTACTGACCTAACATGATGGAATGTCAAGTCACCTGAAGATGTCTTGAATAAAGAAGAAAGCTAAGGTTTTCCAGTGTTCCCACTTACTAAATGTACAGTGTAGTATATGTAACTGTAATCAATTTTTACGCTTTTAACGCTGCTTTAACACTGTATTCTTGGCTGATGTTGTTCTGGTATAGTGAGGGAACAACTTTCTACAATAGCAGTAGAATATGAACTACGGGATCCAAGCAGCTGGGCCACCCAGGAGCCTGGCACATGGTGATACATTGGAGCATGGTGCAAT
The DNA here is from genome assembly GCF_018991925.1 of Homarus americanus. Taxonomy (NCBI): domain Eukaryota; kingdom Metazoa; phylum Arthropoda; class Malacostraca; order Decapoda; family Nephropidae; genus Homarus; species Homarus americanus. The sequence goes on from NW_024732780.1 coordinate 5,986,426, forward strand.
CTCTGGAGTGTGGGATTCTTTTTTCGGGAAAGTAAATTATTCAACGATAATATTATATGAACCCAGCACCAAATGAACCTAAATAATATGGGAATTATGGTGACCCTGCATGAAGACATGATAAAGAAGTCCTTGAGGAGGGAGCTATACACCTGCATTACCTGTTGTTCCCACATATAGTATAAACTCATTTCCCAGTTATTCTTTATTCATAAGGCACAAGAGCACATTGAAATGGCTTTTCTGCAAATTCTTTAGTTATCGATACTTACAAATAACACTTTACAGAACAAAATACTCGTCATCAACTAGATTTATGTCTGATTTTCTTGCCACAGTCCAGATAAGCAGAGTCATGCCCAGCACCCTCCTTCCCCCCAATTAGCTTTTTTTAATTTTTTTGCTTTTTCTGAACTGGGGTCTACTCCAATTACTGTGGTGTATTGAGATACTACTGTACTGTACAGTAAAAGTACATAAAACAATATTTAAGCTACACAAATTGATCTCTGTGTGATTTTTTTTTTAAATTTGTACAGGATAAGTTATTATTTTCTATAGAAAAAATAAAGAATAAAATTACCAATGTATATTAATAAAATATATTTTGCTTACATACAACTCCCTCACCTGTAAATCATGAGTCTACAATGGATTAGTGAATCATGGAAAGATTCTGGGTAGACGAAAACAAGAGATGAAAAAAGTGTGTGTGTGTGTTTATGTGTGCACTTGAAAAATGGCCTGGAGTGATATAGCCACACAAAACCATCATTTATTAATTTAATCTTTTGACTTTTCAGAAAATACAAGACAAAGCTAAATTAAAAACTACTCACATCCACAAGACTACTGGGATATCACGTAGCATATGAGGACAAGCTTACATCATCCTTTAAAAGATGATGTGAACATGAAAGTACATTCCTAGTAACTAACTATTTAATGTGTTTAGAAATATGGATGGCAGTGAACAACATCTCAATGGAGGGCAGAATGGTTTCTTGCCACAAAGAACAAGAAGCAACAGAAACCTTGTTAAGAAAGTTCATTTCTTAACCTTTGCAAGCCCCTTCCCACTTTGTCAAACAGTGATTTTCCATACAGTTTATAAATATCTACTTTCATTCTTAACTTTACTAAATAAATACTTAAGAGGGCTTTATGTCTCCATGTTTAACAATTATTGCAAGTGCCAATTTTTTTTTAAAGAAATCAAGTGCCTCAGTTGTTGTCCTACTGATCATTACACAGTTAAACTCTCACATCCTTGACCACCGAGGGGTCAAGACGTACCTGGCGCTCCTCTCGGAGCAGCCAGGTCAACTGTTATGTTGGCCCATACCAACCCCTTCCCCTGAACCCTCCTCCCCACCGGAATAACAAGAAGTTCTCGCCAGAAGTTACAATTTCATTTAGGAAAGGAATGGAACCAGTGTTAAACAGAGGTGAACAGTGGTGAACAGTGCTTAAGTCAGTGAGAACAACTCAACAGTAACAGTCGTACCCAAGTTAACCTTCACACAGTGAGGTCCCAGGTACCCAGTGATAATGGCCCATGATAACCAGCGATGTGTTAATCTGTCTACGATAGGAAGGCCTGGGACCAAACCTCACTCATATAACACCATCTGTGAGGGAATTACTACACCACATGTCCCTCATAACACCATATGTGAGGGAATTGCTACACCACGTCAAGTCCCTCATCACACCATCTGTGAGGGAATTACTACACCACGTGAGGACCCTCATAACACCATCTGTGAAGGAATTACTACACCACGTGAGGCCCCCTCATAACACCATCTGTGAGGGAATTACTACACCACGTCAGGTCCCTCATAACACCATCTGTGAGGGAATTACCACACCAAGTCAGGTCCCTAATAACACCATCTGTGAGGGAATTACTACACCATGTGAGGACCCTCATAACACCATCTGTGAGGTAATTACACCACGTGAGGTCCCCCATTACACCATCTGTGAGGGAATTACTACACCACGTGGTCCCTCATAACACCATCTGCGAGGGAATTACTACACCACGTCAGGTCCCTCATAACACCATCTGAGGGAACCACTACATCACGTGAGGTCCTTCCTAACACCATCTGGGAGGGAGTTACTACACTACGTGTTTGCTGTTCAACACGTACAATCCTACATTAATCTGTATGTTCACTGTATGTTCCTTTACCTTTCTCTAATGAAGGCTTTTGTTAAACCACCAATGTGTGTAATAAGTCATTTATGTCCAATGTATATTTTCAGCCTTCGGGCTGCAGAACTTTTTCAATAAACCGTTAATTATTATTATTATTATTATTATTATTATTATTATTATATAACAGCACAACATCTTTACCAGGGACTCTTGCCACAAGTAATCTTGATTTTATTTTCCCACTCAAATTACTTTCTTCTAATTCAATACACCAATCATCGGCATCTGTTTCCCTCTGCACAAAATCATCGGTGGTTTGTATAAATCATTGTCTGACATTGTCTTCTTGGCTCAACAAGACCATACACACAATTGTGTACTTTATACAAATTAGAATTTTGGCAAATATCCCTATGTCTATTGGAATTTTTATATATTTTTGGTAAAAACTCGCAGTAAGTGAAACATACATAAATGAGTTTGAGGCTGCATTAATTCTTCATGAAGCAAAAGTTGCCTCTGCTGAACACAACATGTCTAAACTTATAAAATATGTGCAATTTTGTGTCACATAGAGAAAGCGGATTATTTGTATTAAAAGAAGTTAAAAACACAATACACCAACTAAAAATCTTCTGTTAAAGATTTCCCATACAATGGTTCTCTAATGATTTTTCATTTTCAAAGAAACACCGGTGGCAAACCTTGTCCTTTGTAAGTTTTTGATCTGCTGTTTTCTAACTTGCCTAGATGTAAACTGTATTGGAAATCTCTATGTAACTTCAGAATTATGTTCAAAATGTAAATATTCTAGTCAATCTGTGTGAACCGCTTTACGCGGTTTCACTTTCCGCGATTTCTCATTTACGCGGTACCTCGCCAGAACCAGACTTTCACTTTCCGCGGTGCATCTACTCATATACGTGGGTGAAGTATAATTTTTTATTTAGCTCATAAAATTCATACAAATTACCCAGCCAGAATATAATTTACATTGCTGGAATTCTTACAATATAATGATCATTTTGAATATAAACATCATAGATTTTGCATTAGACATACAAATTTTAGATCTAGTGTAAAAATTTGGTTTATACACAGCAAATATTTTTTCGTTTGTGCAAAATATATGAAGTTTACATTCAAAATATTCCCTGACATGCAAGGAATCCAGAAATGCCAATTATATTATCCTAACTTTAGTCTGAGTTATTATTTATTACTAAAAATGTAAAGATACTGTTTTCTCCCAAACATTTCTCTGGTAGGGAGGGACCGACCCAGCTAGGGCGGAGTATTTTGATTGACAGATAGTGTCATTGAAGAATATTTCTTTGTTTATTTACTGAAGATATATGTTTTAGCTCATAAAATTCATACAAATTACCCGGCCAGAATATAATTTACATTGCTGGAATTCTTACAATATGATGATCATTTTGAATATAAACATCATGGATTTTGCATTAGACATACAAATTTTAGATCTAATGTAATAATTTGGTTTACACAAAGCAAATATTTTATCTTTTGTGCAAAATATATGAAGTTTACATTCAAAATATTCCCTGACCTGCAAGGAATCCAGAAATGTCAATTATATTATCCTAACTTTAGTCTGAGGTATTATTTATTACTAAACGTTAAAATCTAGTGTTTCACCCAATCATTTCTCAGAGAGGTAGGGGCCAGTGAGCTGGGAAGAGGAGGGGGGGGGGGATTTGAGTAAATTATATGAATGGACATTAACCTGGCGACTGTATTTCTCTTAAATAAACATATTTGCCAACTAGTCATAATCCTGACAGCTCTGCCCTCTTGTTCAACCTTATTACTGCACAACCCATATTGTACTGCTCCCCCATTATACTTATGTGTTTCAATTCAACTGTAATTTATGTATAAAAAAAATAAATAAATACAAAAATAAATAAATAAATAAATATTGAAGTGATAACCATGGTAACATTATGAGATGTACTTATTACCACCATGCTATTGTACTATTCCAGATGTTACTAAATGTTACATAATACTTCCTTGAGATAAATGTATAGTACTGTATAAATCAGGTGCCTAAAAGCGAGCTCAGGTTCTCAACTGGCTCAGCCATGTTAATATTGTTATTATTATCCACTCTGTATCTGTGTTTTTCTGGCTAAAAAAACTGTTTCAATTAAATTCAATTCAATTCACTTGGAATCGAGTATGACGATCATCCAGCTATGATAAAATGATATGAGTTATTAAGGATGTCACCTTCGTTGGTGAGCTCTGAGGTGACTAGAGAGGCCGCTACAGGACTGACAGGGTCGTCCAGAGATGTTGCACATGTGAAGGGATACATCTAGTGTGGTAGGAGTGGAGGCAGCGTCTTTTCAGCACTGGCGCTTGTCTGCCTCGGTATGCAGTCGGGCTAACTCAAAAGTATTGACACCTTCTCGTGTAGTGCTCCTCCAAGCGTTACAGTGTGGAGGAATCGTCTCCCAGGTGAGGGTCAATTTGGCACTTTTTTAGGTTTGTCTTAAGACTATCCATATACCTTTTCAGTTGCCTGCCAGCGTTATGTTTACTGTTTGTCCATGCGGGTAACATGGCCAGTCCAACATGTTTGTTCATGGATAATGGTAGCCTCAATGCTCCTATAGTTGGTGTCAGCGAGAATATACTGTACGTATGTATGTATATATATATATATATATATATATATATATATATATATATATATATATATATATATATATATATATATATATATATATATATATATATATATATATATATATATATATATATATACATACATACATACAGAGAGAGAGAGAGAGAGAGATATTCTTACCACTTAAACAGGGAAGTCAGACACATAACTCAAGTGTTATTCACAACACTTCCCTGAAGAGAATTCATAATTCATTCTCTCAGATCATATCTGTGGTTATATCTGCTTCTACAATAAACCCAAGAAAACAGCTATAAGTGTTTACATCAAACCCAGCCACTTAAGAGTTCCAGAACTTGATTAAAACAATTAATGTGATACCAGAACAGCTATCACAATGGAAGAAGCTTACACAATTGAAAATTCACAACTTCTTGAAGCCAAGGCCTAGTCAGAGATCAACACCCACATAATCAAGTGTAAGCATTCCCAGCACATCAAAGTCGGACACCAGTTTACCCGAACAACATCAATCGCAAGTCCGGGTGTTGTCTTCTTCAGACTCATAATAACTACAGCATTGTGCTGTTGTAAGTTCATTTGTTTATGACAGAGAAAGAAAGTGAGTGAGCGGGTGAGTGAGATAAAGACGACTGTACTGTACGTATTACAGTATACTGTATATTGTGCTGTACCTGTATTTATATATATTTGGACCCTGTTCTCTCATGTATGATCATTATCTAACTCAATTTTTTGTTTATGTTTATTTTGATATGTTTCTTTACTAATTTAGACATGCTGATTACAAATCTGCCATTGGTTTTGCCATGCTGTCAATATTTTTTGAAAAATTAACAATATCAAATTTTTTTTCAATTTTAATGTTATTTTGGGGGATTTCTGTTAAAAAGCACAGCATTTCAATGTACAAAATTCAATTTAATGCATATATACATACTGTACTGTACTGTATATATATATATATATATACATATCTATATATATATATATATATATATATATATATATATATATATATATATATATATATATATATATATATATATATATATATATATATATATATATATATATACAGTCAACCCTCACTTTACGCGGTTAATGTAACCCACAGGGTACCGCGGAAAGTGAGAAACGCGTAAAGTGAATAACATAACATATGGGATTAAATGAAATAGAGACCAGCTGACCCCCAAACTCCACTTTTTCCAACACAATACCTATGTTCTAGTAAAAATAACATCTTAATTTTATGATGGTACATGCACACAATTAATACTTAAGAGAAATAGAGAAATACAGTCGCCAAGCTAATGTCCATTCAAATAATGGACTCAACTCCCTCCCCCTCTTCTCACACTACACTCGCTGGCTCTTCCCTCTTGAGAAATTTTGGGGGGAAAACCAGGTATAGTAATAAATAATACCTCAAACTAAAGTTAGGATAATATAATTGACATTGTTGGATTCCTTGTAAGACCAGGAATATTTTGAATATAAATGTCATATATTTTTCACAAAAGATAACATATTTACTCAGAGTTAACATTACATCTAAAATTTGTATGTCTAATGCAAAATCTATGATGTTTATATTCAAAATGATCATCAAATTGTAAGAATTCCAGCAATGTAAATTATATTCTGGCCGGGTAATTTGTATGAATTTTATGAGCTAAAATAAAAATCTTCAGTTAATAAAAAAAAAAATATTCTTCACACATGCCAGGTGGTCGGTCGCCGGTCCCTACTAGATAAATGTGTGGGAATACCAGACTGTTTACCTTTTTAGTAATAAATAATAAATCAGACTAAAGTTAGGATAATATAATTGACATTGCTGGATTCCTTGTAAGACCAGGAATATTTTGAATATAAATGTCATATTTTGCACAAAAGATAACATATTTACTCATGAGTAAACATTTTATCTAAAATTTGTATGTCTAATGCAAAATCTATGATGTTTATATTCAAAATGATCATCAAATTGTAAGAATTCCAGCAATGTAAATTATATTCTGGCCGGATAATTTGTATGAATTTTATGAGCTAAATAAAAAAATTATACTTCACCCGTGTAAAGGGGTACACCCACCGCGGAATGTGAGCATCCTGGGTTCTGGCAGGGCACCGTGTAAACGTGGAAACGCGGAATGTGGGACCGCGTAAAGTGAGGGTTGACTGTATATATATATATACAGTGATCCCTCGGTTAACGAGATTTCGGTTGACGAGTTACCTCCCATAAGATTCTTAACTTCGGTTAACGAGATTCTTACGAGCCGACCTCAACAAGTTTTCGCTTGCACTTGGCGGTCAACCGGCTGTAGTATTAGTCCGCCAATACAGTAATCGGTTCTAGGGCTTAAATTCCTTACTATTTTAGTAAATATCAAGAAGTAACACTGTTAATTATTTTAGTCCTATAATGTTGATATTATGCTTATGACTGGGATAAATTACATGTTCTTCCCAGTCATAAGTTTGTTACTGTACAGAAGTACGCATGTGTCATTCACAGCGTTGCCTGTCAGGCGCGTGCATTCATGTGTTTTGCTGGTGCAGTGGTACTGGTACAGGCAGTGTGAGGCAGGCAGAAGACAACAGGTCCCCACTACAGTAATCCACTCAACTTTTTCCACATTTATTTGCTTCTCATTTAATTTATTTTTGATTAACACATAATACAACTGTATAAACTTTATACAGTTACTTTATACTATAAAGTAACTGTACATACCTGTGTAGTATTTAGAAGTCCTAAATAAAGTTTTTTCTAATTTTATTTATTTTTCCCAAATTTATGGTACACTATACAGTATTATTAAAGACAGGGTATTAAAGAATGTTATTTGCGAAATTCTACATTTGTGAGTGTCCCGGGAACCCATCCCTCACGAATGTTGAGGTATTAGTGTAACCATAACACCTTGGCCTGGTAGCAAGTGGGCTACGGGGATGTGTTCAAAGTAACGAGTCTAACGGCAACAATGCCTCAGTGGACAAGTGAATGAGAAAGAATCTGTTGTCGATAGTGTAGCAATACATGAGGAAGCACGTAGCATGTATGCTCATGTTGTGAAAACTGAGGGGCAGGGAGTGACGGTGCTTCTGTGACTGATTTCCCAGCAAGCAAAGGGTGGCTTGAAAAATTTAAACACTGTTTTGCTTTACATAATGTGAAGCTTCGGGGAGAGGCTGGATCAGCAGACAAAGAGGCTGCAGGGCACTTCAAGCTCATGCTGCTTCAATTGATCAAGGACAAAGGGTGTGACCTGGAGCAAGTGTTTAATGCTGACGAAACTGGCCTCTTTTATACAGTTGTACCCCACTTAACGCGGTCAATAGAACCCAGAGGGTCCCGCGTTAAGTGAAATCCGCGTTAAGTGAACAACAGAACATATGGGATTAATTCCAATAGAAACCGGCCCGACCCCCAAACTCCACTTTTTGAAGACACATAACTATGTTGTAGTAAAAATAACATCTTAATTTTATGATGGTACATGCACACAATTAATACTTAAGAGAAATAGAGAAATACAGTCGCCAAGTTAATGTCCATTCAAATAATGGACTCAACTCCCTCCCCCTCTTCTCACACTACACTGCTGGCTCTTCCCTCTCTGAGAAATTTTTGGGGAAAACCACTAAATTTTAATAAATAATACCTCAAACTAAAGTTAGGATAATATAATTGACATTGCTGGATTCCTTGTAAGACCAGGAATATTTTGAATATAAATGTCATATATTTTGCACAAAAGAGAACATATCTACTCAGAGAAAACATTTTATCTAAAATTTGTATGCCTAATGCAAAATATATGATGTTTATATTCAAAATGATCATCAAATTATAAGAATTCCAGCAATGTAAATTATATTCTGACCGGGTAATTTGTATGAATTTTATGAGCTAAAACAAATATCTTCAGTTAATAAAAAAAAAAAAATATTCTTCACAGGGTAACAGATGGTCGGTCGGTCCCTCCCTCCCCCCCACCCCCCACCAACCGTCCCAAGGAGATGTGTGGGATAACCAGAATATTTAACTTTTTAGTAATAAATAATACCTCAAACTAAAGTTAGGATAATATAATTGACATTGCTGGATTCCTTGTAAGACCAGGAATATTTTGAATATAAATGTCATATATTTTGCACAAAAGATAACATATTTACTCAGAGAAAACATTTTATCTAAAATTTGTATGCCTAATGCAAAATATATGATGTTTATATTCAAAATCATCACCAAATTATAAGAATTCCAGCAATGTAAATTATATTCTGGCCGGGTAATTTGTATGAATTTTATGAGCTAAAACAGGCAGTCAGGCAGGGTGGCGGGTGGGGCAAATCTAAAAATAGTGTCTCGAGCCGGACACTCACCGCGTATATGTGGAAAAAATCCGTGTTAAGTGAAAGTTCAGCTCTGGCGAGGCACCGCGTATATGAAAAAACGCGTTAAGTGAAACCGCGTTAGGCGGGGTAATACTGTATATGTATGGGTAACTGAACCTACATTACAATGACCCAAAGAGTTGCTCCAGGGTTTAAAGCTTTCTAAAACAGGCTGACATTGTTATTTTGTGGTAATGCAGCTGATGACTAAGTGCAAACCCATGCTTGTGTACAGTTCGGAAGATCCCGGGGTGTTAAAAGATAAAAATAAGCTCCACTTGCCTGGGCAGCTAGGGTGCTCTTTTTTTATTGGTTGCAGAATCATTTTGTTGCATGAGGTCAAGGAATATCTCACGAAGAAGAATTCTGACTCAAAGGTGTTGCTATTGCTGGACAATGCCCCAGGCCATGATGCGTAAATGCTTCAGTTCTCCCATCCCAATGTGGAAGTTATGTTCTTGCCCCCCCCAATACCACTTCAATTCTGCAACCAATGGATCAAGGTGTCATCAAGACATTTAAGTCATATTATATGAGAAATCTCTATAGGCGAGCAACTGAAGCAATGGATGCTGGTGCACATGAAACGCTGATGGAATTCTGGAAGGTATTTAACATCAAAGACTGCCTTGACATTCTAAAATTGTCTTGGGATGAAGTGAAGCCTTCCACCATGGACGCTTGCTGGCACCATCTTTGGCTTGAAATTTTTCACAATTTTAGGGAATTTCCGACGGCTGACAAAAAATTACAGAAATAGTGAAACAAGCAAAGGAAATTGGAGGTGAGGGTTTTGATGACATGCAGAAAGAGGAGGTGAATGAACTGTTGGACTCACATTTTCAAGAACCAACAAATGAGGAGCTTGAAGAGTTTATAGCAGATGACAGTAAAAGTGATGATGCTGATGCTGAAGAGGAGCCCGTAAGAAATAAATTAACAATTAAGGTGACCTCTGAATTCATCCTGAAAGCAAATGAACTTTGTAAGAAGTGTTTTGACATCGATCCAATAATGAAGAGAAGTTTAAATTTCAAAAGGGGCCTTGATGATCTTCGCATGGTATACAGCAAAATTTTTAAGGATTTGCAGAGAAAAATTAAACAGGATAAAATTACAGACTTTTTCTAAAACCCGCAGTCACCCCAACCATCATCATCTGCCGAGCCAGAAATCTGTGATCCCCAACCAACAGCATACGAGGTCTGTCCGGAAAGTATCCAGCCATTGTAAATATTGTGAGAACTGGTAGCGCGGCCTTGATGTAACTTTGCAGCCACTCAGAAAGGACCGTACTGCACATACATGAACAGCCACACTCCCATGGGACAACTCAGTTGACCGGCAGACGCCGTTGAGTGAGCATGGGTACTGTGTATTTACAATGACCAAACAATAACGAAGGAGTACTACATCGAAGTTCTTCGCCTGCTGAGGGATGCGGTAAGAAGAAAACGACCGCAGCTATGGGCAAGTGGTGACTGGCAGCATCATCATGACAATATGCCGGCCCATTCTTCACGTCTCATGCCGGGTTTTTTGGCAAAACATCGCATCACCCAGGTCTCTCAGCCCCCCTACAGCCCAGATTTGGCTCCCTACGACTTCTGGCTTTTCCCAAAGCTAATATCGTCGTTGAAAGGGAGGAGATTTCAGACCATGGACTAGATTAAGGAGAATGCGACGAGGCAGCTGATGAAGATCCCGAAAGAGGACTTTGCAGACTGTTTTGAAAAATGGAAAGGACGCTGGGAGAAGTGTGTGAGGTCCCAAGGGGAGAACTTTGAAGGGGACTAAGGCGCCATTGTCCTAGGTAAGCAATATTTTTTTTAATAGTAAATGGCTGGATATTATCTGGATAGACCTCGTAGTCTGCCAATCTTGAGCCCGAGGCTGATGATCCAACAGCTTAAGAAATAAAAATCATTCCAGTTTCATTATCATTTAAGTCTTCTTCATCAATCACCATCATCAGAAGGATTCACAACATCTACGATATCATCGTCATCATAAATACGCGACAATCATCTGACCATGGATCAGTGAGTACAGTAATATGGTTTTATAATGTTTAGCATTAATATTTTTTTTGTTTATGGTCTGTTACTTTTATTATTATCATATAAGTGCATTTTTAAATGTTTAAAAGTTAAGTATTTTGCATCATAAGAGTGCATACATGGCCACGATCCCACCACCCCATTTTTTCCCTAAGAAGCTAAGTTTGCCCAACACGCCATTTTTGCGGAACCTAACCCCAGTGTTGGATGAGGGATTACTGTACTCTGTACGTATATGAGAAAAATGGCGAGTTGCAAAGCAAGTTTGCAATTTTGGTAATTCAAAATGGGCTAAGCCCCCAGTGATAATGAATTAGTGAAGTTCCAGTGGACAGGCGTACATAAGCAGTCTCCGATTTATACAGATCTGGTTAGAAAAAGTAGGTCCCATGTTTTCATTTATATTACAGCTGGGGAAAGTTCCGAGTGCTATTCTCTCTCATAAATGTGAACCCCATCAGTGTGAGACCAGTGAATCACAAACCACCTGGTAGAGTCCATCACCTGCTAATAGTAGGTAGGGGGTTGTGTGGGAGGAGTGTTGTGCAGCATATAGTTGGCATGTTATTGATTTATGCTGGTTAATTATGGATGTAGATAGACATTTTGACTCAGAGATATGTGTTTACATATTCTGTAAATATATGAAAATATATATATAAGAAAGTAAGGGAGGAAAGGAGAACCTATGGTAACTTATTGAAGCTTTCCACACAGTGGTGACATTAACAATGTCAGTAGCCAATCACAATGCAGCCAAGGTATTGTCAGGATCACAGAAGTATTAACCCATTAAGTGTCCACCAGTTATGTTAAAAGTCACCCTGTCAGGTCCAAGAAATAACCTCTTTTTTTGTCTTTCTTTTTTGGGCTTAAAAGATGTATTTTGTTGTAAGAAAACAAAACATAATTTCCCACTCTGAACATTTAAACTTCCCACTACGCTTCAATATGTGTGCGTGAGTCAAAGGGAATTCCCCAGGATCTCTCAGGCAAGTGAGCTAAATAGGAATGTAAAAGATTTTTCTCGTTGTATTCATAAATATTTTATTCCTTTCCTCTCATTACTCACAAACTCATTTATTTTGCCATGACGAATGTTTTAATATAGAATAATAAGGACCGCGAGGCAGCAACAACATGCCTCAACTGTCTGGCCAGTCTGACTGAAAATAAACAATGCTAAATTTTTGTTTTATTTCAATAAATTGGATTTTATGTAATTTTCTATGTGCTTTCATAAATTTAATTTATTTCTATTGATTTATGTAACTTCTCAAGAAAATATAAGATAAATTATTTATGTAAGCACTGATCCAAAAATAACATGATAATGGCAACACCTCTAGCCTTACACATGGCACCACACTCCCTCACGCCACCAAAACAATACAACGTATTTTATAAGTTAGATATGAAAGAATTATGTCACAATGCAAAGGCACTTGAATAAAAGTTGTTACCTCTAAGCTATGTAGTGTGGCATGCTAGCGTGTCTATGTCAAGGACAGTGAACAAGGGAGGAGTAAATATGAGAGGGAGGCCAGGAACAATTCACTGGTAGGCTGGGTGAAAGGAGAATAACAGGCTGTGATGTGGCAGGCCTACACTCAGCTCTGTCCCTTTCACCCACCACAGACATCCAGGACAGTTATCATTAGTCCCCTTTTCACACTCCACCTCACATCATTAAAACAATACTGTACAATTTTACATGTAAGTTAGATTTGAAATAAATATGTTGTGTGGCATGCTACTATGTCTGAATCAAGGACACAGTGAACAAGGGTGGGATAAATATGGGATAAAGCAGGGAGGCAATCTTTGTCTCCCCCCCCCACAAAAAATAAAAAATAAAAAAAATAAAAAAATCCATCAGGGTGCCTGGGACAGTTGCCATTAGTCCCAGTTTCATTTATTTAGGCTGTAAGATGTCACTAATGAGCACTGAAGATTTGTAAATACAGCGGTGTCATTAAACGGCAGTGACGCTGTAGCGATGATGCCATTCTGCCATTTTAAAATGGCGGTGACACTTATGGATTAAAGCTTATTATCAGCTCAGACTTCTCACAATGAATAGGCAGGAGGGACAACTAGCTTTGTGAGGAAGGATTGTGGGCTTGAGGGAAAGTGACCTTTTCATCTGAGCCAATGACTATGAATTGGGCAACTCCACACACACCATGGCAAAGTAGATAAGCGGTGGGAAGAGAGCGGCAATTTAAGAGATAAGGGTATGCATTGTTTTGCCTACATCAAATAAAACCTGAAAAATATGTTATCATCCAGTTCGGCATGTTGATTCAGTGAACAACATCAAATTAATGACAACAGAGATATGGTACTTCTCTAAGTGTCTTCTATATTTTTCTCAGCAGGGCGACCCTGCTCAGCACAACCTTCACAAATGTGGTCGTCATCTGTAAAGATCTTGGGCTGGAAGTGACAGCCAGAATTGTTCACAATATACTGCACGAGGCGGGTATCCACCATCGCATTCCCGCCAAGAAGGAATGGTTGACTGAGGAGCATTGTGCTGGCAGATTAGCTTTCGCTGGTCTGGATGTGGAGGAGGCGTTGGACCTGTGGGACAGGGTTGTCTTCACACATGAGAAGACATTTTCCTCCACGAATCATGGCAGAATTCACTTGTGGAGAAGGAACAAGGTTTGGTTTAAAATGTCTTATATATCTAAAACCACTGCCATAAGTAATATATAATTACTAACTCTGCATATAAGACTGGCGATAAACTATAATATACAAGGCAGTTTAAAGTAGCGTTTAGTAGTTAAGAAATTATTATTTAACCCTTACGCCCAGGGTGACCTTCCAGAACGCGCGACCGGTGCGCCCCTGGTAACCTTCCAAAACTCGCACCTTTTTAAGCCATTGTTTAGATGCCCTTCATGGGTTATCAGGTTCCAGTGTGACCACTTGCCTGTCACGCCACACCTCGGCCACAGGGAAGCTTCCTGAACATAATTACCTACTTTTGTGTGTTTCATTTTCATTGTTTGTCCATTTTATCATGTTGTATCAAAGTAATATTGATAAAAGTAGTGTACAGTAATCCCGTTTTACTCTGTTTTTTTTAATCGAGGTTTTGACCGTTCGCGGTTTTTTTACTAATATATATATATATATATATATATATATATATATATATATATATATATATATATATATATATATATATATATATATATATATATATATATATATATATATATATATATATATATATATATATATATATATATATATATATATATATATATATATATATATATATATATATATATATATATATATATATATATATATATATATATATATATATATATATACAATACAGGTATTGAGGACAGGCCAGGAATCCAATGCTCTGTTTGTTCATTTGAGAGATAACAAGCATAGCATTGACGGGGATAATGCCTCCTCAATATTACCTTGTAATTCAATTGATAGTGGGAACATCACAGAATCTAGTCTCATTAAACATACCGAAGCATTCAACATGAATTTGAGTAATGGCATGTACAAACTGGACAATTTTGTAATTAAGAAGATTTGTAACCAGGTGAGAAGGTTGGGTCACCTTACCCTCTGACCTGACTACCGACCGTTGCGGTGCTATTTAAAGATTGGTAGGGTCATTACCTAATACCTGACCATTGTGGACCTGGTCTCACCCTCCTCTGTATATATACACCTTGTTTTGTACTTCTCTTTAGTCTGTCCTCACCCCTGAAGATGTGAAATACACGAAAGCGCTTGGGAACTTCGTGTTTTCTTCTTTCCTTGTGGTAATCAGCATATACCGTAAAAGTCCAAAAATCCGGATGCCAGAAATCCGGACCACCCGAGAATCCGGACTTTTGGAAAACTAATTATTATTATTATTATTATTATTATTATTATTATTTTTTTTTTTTTTTTAGCGGGCTTTTGTGTTTATGTGCGCATGCGTGAGCGCCACAGCTGCACAGCGACAACAAGCGACCACGTGGTCGCCACTTTAAAACGAGCAATCAAACTGTGACAACATACCGGATATACTCATCTATAACCCCCCCTCGTTTATCGGTCGACCCTGATTTTTTGACCAAGAAATCGTTAATTTATGATATTCCTCGTTTATAGTTCGACCCACGTTTTTGAGGGTAAGGGAACGACAAAACCTTCAGTAAAAACGCTCTACATCCTATAAACTGAAACACGAGTGCCGAAGGCAAATTGTTTACCATTTATTATTACGACACTTTACATTGAAACGCGGGTAGTTTCAACAAAAATATTGTATATTTCCATTCAAGTATTTATTCAAGTCAATTAGGAGGGAATATTATTGTAATACAACAGTTTTTTAACTAAACCATTCGAAAAGCGATTACGGTAACATCTTTTGAACGAAAGAAAGCGAAAGTCATTGTTTTCGTCACGATTTTATCCCACTTTCCACTGTAATACGTACGTCATTTCAGCACAAATATTATATTTCTGTGAATGTAGCATATCAAGCACAGTATGAATATAATATCATTGTAATATAACAGTATTTTAACCGAAAACTATTAAAAAAACGAGTAACATCTCTTGAACATTGGAAGGTTAGGTAAAGTCTTTTGTTTTCGTCATGTATTTTATCCTATTTTACATTGAAATACATCACGTTTCAGCAAAATACTATTTATTTTTTAGAATATATTCATTCAGGCACAGTTTAGGTAAAATATACATGTGCTGTAACATTTTTTTAATCGAAAACGATTCGAAAAACACGTACCCTCTCGCCCTGATCAAGGAGAATACTGGGAGGAGCTGTTTGGTGCTTAAGACGATGACAAGGAAAATGATTTTGATGGATTTTAATGAAAATATTCAGAAAGACCCTAGCACTGTCAAGGAAAGTGGCTGCTGAAGGCTTCCAGGACATGGCAGAGGACGAGATTAGGGAGCTAATTGAAGAGCACGACACTAAGCTGACCGAGGAGGATCTACAGGAGTTAGTAGACTCAGGCAAGGAAGAGGAAGCGAAAGGGAAAGAGGATGAGGAAGAGCACCAAGAAATAACGTTGGAGAAGTTGGGGGAGATGACCTGGAATATTGAGGCACTGAAAAACCTGGCCTATAGTATGGACCCCTCCATGGTGCGTGCCCTGAAATTCATGCGAGGGATGGATGATGTTTTTGCTCCATACAAAAACATCATGGAAGAAATGAAAGAAAGAGACGACAACTCCCCATCACCATGTTCTTTGATCACCGAAGGAGAGATTTAACACCATCAATCACTGGCGGCAGTGAGGAAGCAGCTGAATCCACCATCGCCCCCACTTCACCACCCGTTATGGAATTGAGTGACGATGAGCCCGATGACCCCCATCCTTTCGCCGAGGATAGGTATGGTACAGTAAAGTGAAATTTTTATCTCTTTTTTTTTAATAGCTTTTCTTGCCATGTTTATTGTTTGTAAAAATGCACAGCACAGTACAGTTCAGTACTGTACATAGGAAGTGGAGGTGCAGTTATTCACAAAACATTTGTGTTTGTTGTCGGCAGTAGTGACGGTGAGGAGGTGGAGGAGGTGGAGTAGGCGGAGGAGGGAGCGGAGGGAGCGAGTTGGGAGGAGTGGTGGCCTTGGACGCGGGAGCAGGGACGAGTGGAGATGCCAGCCAGCACATTTCGGGTGTATTAATTGTTTTTATAGCTATTTTTGCATTTTAATATTAAATACTGTACATTACGTTTCAACAAAACTACCATTTATTTCTGAGAACATGGAAATGTAATATTTTTGCTGAAATGATGTACGTATTACAGTGGAAAGTGGGATAAAATTGTGACGAAAGCAGTGACTCTCTTTCTTTCATTCAAAAGATGTTGCCGTAATCGCTTTTTGAATGGTTTTCAGTTGTGGGATTATAAGGCTAATGATAGGATAGAATATTATTGTAATACAGTACGAGTAAAATAGTTTTTTAACTGAAAACCATTCGAAAAGCGATTACAGTAAAATCTTTTGAACAACGAAAGAAAGCGAAAGTCATTGTTTTCGTCATGATTTTATCCCTCTTTCCAGTGTAATATGTAAGTCATTCCAGCAAAAATATTATATTTCCATAATTATTTCTGAGAATACGTGTATTCACTCAGTCACAGTTAAGGTAAAATATACTTGTGATGTAATATTTGTGATGTAATATTTTAATGAAAATACGGTATCGTAGTTTTCTTTTGTTTCAAATTTAATTAACAAAGATTGATGTTTCAAATGTAATGGAAAAAAATTTATGTACAGTATCTATAAATAAACTTTAATAAATGAATACTTTATGTTTTACATCGTCCTGTGCTACCATACCATGGATTTGGCTACTTTGGGCTTGCTATGATGACGCAAGAGATCTGCCCTGGTAAATGTACCGACACTCACAGCTGGTGGTGCGTTGGTGCATCGTTTCCATTGTTTACTGGTAGTTACTGGTAAATATTTTTCAACCTAACGAAACTATTACCCTTTTAGAGGTCGACCCCCAATTTTTTGCCAAATAATTTGGTTTTAAAAGCTCGAACTACACACAGGTATATACGGTAAATAAGGACATGGGGGGGGCCAGGGTTTTTTTTTTGGAGGGGGGGGGCAGCACATATACGCGGATTTTTAACATCCACGGGTATATCTGTTACGTAACCCACGCGTATGTTAAGGGCCGACTATACTGCCTCTAGGACGAATGGCTCCCTGTCCCAGCCGCGAAAATGCCGGCAACTTTAAAACTACCCAGAGACATTCTTGGGTACATCCAGGGTGTCATCCGCGAATAACCGAGAACTGCGAAGTAAAAATCAGCGAACTTGGGGGACATACTGTACTGTCATGTTTGTAATCAGTCTCTTTATATTACACTTCAAACATCTATTTGCCAAGTTTAAACTTTTCCTTCCCCCATCCACTAATTATTAGTACTGTAGTTATTTATTCCCTGTATCACAATGTGTATCAACGATTACATAAGTTATGGCTCTTTAAAGCTCAAAATGTGACCCTGTGCAGCTATTCTATTTTGCTGCTAGTTCTTTGTAAACTGAGAACATGGATGTAATTTCACATTTTAAGTCTTGATTATACCTAATGCTCTTATTACATCACTACTGTCTAAAATACCAATAAGTTTCAAAGAATTTCTTTTCCTCCCACTTAACTATGAAATGTTGATATTTGTGGTGTAGTGTGGTAGTGGCAATACTGATTGATAAGTTACTATTGTAATGAGGTTGACTGCAGTTGAGGGGAGGAGTGAGTATTTAGGGGGCATATGGGGGATGGGGGTTGAGGTGAGGAGTGGAGGCTATGGCAAACTGCCATCATATGAACCTTAAACACACTCTATTATGTTAATACCACTAACACTATTGACAGTAAAATATATAAGTGGTAACTATGGTACAGGTATACCACCGATTTTCTAGCACCCTTGGTTCCAAAGCCTTGCCGGATTATCCGTTTTGTCGGACCAACCAAGGTCAGGTAATAATAATTCAACAATACACCTCTAAAGCACCATGGACTGCTAGAAATTTAAATTAAACAAACATTAAATATAAATTAAATGTGAAAGCCATAATTTTAAGCAACATTACTGTGTACACTGTACTCAAATGTACTACACTAGACTAGAAATTTTATCTCTTGTGCAAACTATGTGATGATTATACTCAAATTAATTACTATCTTACAAGGATTCCAGCAATGCAATTTATATTCTGTTAAGTCTAGTCAGCTACATTTTATAAGATAAAAACTTTAAGCCTAAAACTACCTTCACCCTGGCTGGGAGGGAGGGAAGTTAAGTGCCCTCTCGTAATTTTGTCCGGACTAAAGGCGGTGCCGGACCATCAGTTCCCGGATAATTGGTGGTGTACCTGTATTAATTTTAATTTTGGCAGAAAATAAATCATGCATAAGAATCAAAAGACACATGCAAGCCACTCAGGCCAACCCAGGGTGAAGCTTGGTGTATATGTGAATTTATTCGATCACACACACTCAACAAGAGAAAAATTTAATATATGTTAAAGGTTAAGCACTAACCTAACCACCTCCTGTATATTGACAATAAGAGAAGTTTCTGGTTGCTAGTCAGGGTTAGTGCACCTGACATTTACATATTCCTACACTGCCTTGGAAATGGGACGTGATGTTGACCAATAGTGTTGCCTCGACCATTATGTGCCAATTCTGACACCGTCCTCTCTTGTTCTAGGAATATAACATTACTACAGGGTATTTTCATATTTCTGGGCACATTTGACAACATTTAACCTTTAGGCCCCGGGTGACGTTCCAGCACGCGCGCCTATTCCCGCCACTGTTTAAATGCCCAGTGCGGATTATCAGGTTCCAGTGTGACCACTTGCCTGTCACGCCACACCTCGGCCACAGGGAAGCTTCCTGAACATAATTACCTACTTTTGTGTGTTTCATTTTCATTGTTTGTCCATTTTATCATGTTGTATCAAAGTAATATTCATAAAAGTAGTGTAGTTGTATTGTAGTGTAGTATTACTGGAAAATAATGCTATGATTATGTTATAAATGTATTTATTTGTGGAATTATTATTATTTTATGCATTACTTGTTGATTGTTGCCAAGCACTTTTTTATGAAAAATAATGCAAATAAAATATTCAAAATTAATTATTTATAGCAAATAAGTATTAAGATCAGTAAATATATGCATTACTGGCCACCTCGGACACAAAGACGAGCTAAAAATAGCTGCTAAGTGCCGAGGGACCACGAGCGTTAGCCGAGGGACCACGAGCGTTAGCCGAGGGACCACGAGCGTCAGCTGTCAAACAAACACTGTCTTATCTCTCCCCCTCCTCCCTGGGAATGGGACAACTGGCCGCCGCCATCTGGCCGCCGCGGACTGGGGGTAAACTGCAAACGCCTAATTTTGCGCTCTCAAGGCAGGTTAGGTTAGGTTAGGTACTTCATGGGCTGCGGCCAGTTGTCCTAGACCCCTCCTCCCTCCCTCTGCACGGCCAGGGAAGTTTCTAGAGCAGTGGTTCTTAACCTGGCGGGGCGTCAGTATTTCCAGGGCGCAAGCCCTAGGGAAAAAGTAGGAATTTATCTATTTATAATTATAGTTTTTATTCTCTTAACAAGAGCGTGGGCTAATATTGAGAAGTTTATGAAAAAATGCAAAAGTATCGCCTTATAACTTTAGTTTTCTATAGGCTACTTTTTTTACTTAGGGCTTACCATTTTCTGTACTTATTGACCCCCCTCCCTATCCCTCGAAACCCATGGGGGGGGGGGGGTAACTCGTCCTGGACCTGTATACTGCTCGTTGGTGACTGGTGGGCCCCGTTCTCTCCCAGTCTTCTGCACACGTCCGTGGCAATAATTCCTCTTCTCTCACATTTATTCAGTTAAGGCTGTTGAGGTATTTGTCAGGCAACAGTGTAAAAGAGGAAATGGTGTTCTGTCACCCCATGGAAAGTTGTACAACAGCAGCAGCTATTTTTCATGATGTATCAAACTTCTTTCAGGAAAACCAACTTTCGTGGGACTCGCTGGTAGGGGTGTGCACTGATGGAGCTCCAGCCATGCTTGGTCTGCAGTCTGGATTCATTACAATGGTGAAAGAAAAAAATCCGTCTGTTGTAGGTACACACTGCATACTTCATCGTGAATCCTTAGTATCCAGAACTTTACCTGCTGAAATGAGGGATGTCCTGAACGTGGCTATCAAGGTAGTCAACTTTATCAAAGCTGGAGCCTTAAACAGTCGTCTCTTCAAACTGCTGTGTAAAGATATGGAATCTGAACATGAAACCTTGCTTTTTCACACGAACGTACGATGGCTATCAAAGGGGAACATACTTGGACAGCTTTATGAACTACGAGAAGAAGTAGCAATATTTCTTGATCAGAAGGCAGATCTCCATGACAAGTTCCAGTCTGAAGGCTTCTAGCAATCTCTAGCTTACCTGGTGGACATCTTCGAAGCGTTGAATGCTCTCAACCTTAAACTACAAGGGAAAAACATCAACATCATCATGCACCACGACATCATTCGAACCTTCATGGCCAAACTCGACCTCTGGAAGTGTCGAATTCGGCAGGGAAATACAACCAGTTTAGTAACTTGGATTCTGCTCTCATTCACGGTAACCTTGATTCTGAGTTAAAGAAACAAATAATCATTCATCTAACTGACTTGAAAACAGAATTCATCAGATACCTCCCAAAGATAGTTGAGAAGCGTGAGGCCTGGAAATTCATCAGGAACCCATTTCAATGTGAAGTAGCTGATGTTTCGGATGAAGTGCAAGAGGAGTTTCTTGAGTTGAAGTTCAACTCCACAGCTAAGGAAGACTTCAAAGAATTGGATCTTGAGACGTTCTGGGTCAAGTACCTTCCTGTTTACCCTCTGATCTCACATCAGGCTCTTCGGATTTAAACTATGTTCGGATCCACTATCTTTGTGAAGCTGCATTTTCCACGCTCGTTGCTCTCAAGACCAAGTACAGAAACAGGCTGAACGTTGAAGGGGATTTACGTTGTGCACTCACTGGCATTCAACCACGCATTCAAGATCTAGTAGCTAAGAAGCAGTGTCAAGTATCTCACTAATTTATACTCAATAAAAAGAATAAAAAGACAATATTTTTCATTTTTCTTTAAAATCTGGGAGGGAATTTTATGCATAGATGCAAGGGGGGCGTGGAGGGCAGGACCAATTCCTAGAGGGGGCGTGGTAGTAAAAAGGTTAAGAACCACTGTTCTAGAGGATCAATATATAGTTTTTCTTACTTATTTTTTATTGTTATATTATTTTAAAGGTTAAAAATTACTTTTGGAAAAGTAGATTTTTCCCGATTTACCCGGGCGCGGCGACGGCGGGCAAGGGGGGGGTTACTGCCACCAGGACCCTAACCCGGGGATTAAGGGTTAACCCATTATGAAGGTTGACTCTATACAAGAAGTTGCTAATTTTCTAGCCTATGCTCTTAATTCATAATAGGCTGCTTCTGCTTTCATCTATCCCTATTATACAGTACAGAAATAATACTTGGCAATTTCCTCCTACGCAAAACGCGGTGTTTACCACCATCTACCACCATCCGTAACTGCCCACCCCCCGTCCCCTTTCACAGTGTTATCAGAATAACAGAACTCTAACAGCTGCTTTGTGCTCATTGGTATCCTATTTGTAAGGTTCGAATTTGTGGGTTTGTGTAGCATTTGGAAATTTCCCCAGCTGTACATGTGGGGCTTTAAGCCTTTGTGTAGAGGGTCCCCCCCTCTGTGCTGAATAAAATCTCCTGGCATTACCCAAACAAAATTTCAAAAGTGGCATCCCTATAGTGAAGGGGGCAATAATCCTGGCTCACAGGATCACTAGGTGAAGCAGTAGCAAGACGCTGACTCAAGGTATTTTTAAACCGTAGGAACGCTGATGTGTTTGGCATCCCAGAGTTTGATCTCGTGCAAATTAAAAATATAACACTTTGAATTGATAAGTTTAGCATTTCTTTTTCAAATAAAACCATATTTAAAACCAAACTCAGCGAAAGGAAAACATCTCAAACCTGTATACGTACTGTATAGTGAAGTAGACTTCCTTTGGTGCATCACTAAAGATTAAAACCATATGTCTTGGCTGGGCCTCACAGTCTAGCACTGCATCACAACCAGTGAAACAGTTTCTCAGCAATTTTCAGGTCCTCCACTGCATGTACTTCACTTCTGTATACTAGTGGCACATAACATTTTAAGATGTTTTATGGATTTTTTTCGTAGGAATGTATCTCAGTCTTTATAACTGGAGTCTCTGGAAACTGTGACCCGATTTATGAAAGTGTTTTAGGAATGGAACCCTTTTGTAAATCAAGGAATGCCTATTATATCCAAGGTGCTCCAGACCACAACCTGCTAAGCACTAGTGGGGCCAAAAGGGAGTTATTTATACCCCTTTAGACTTCCCCCCCTCCCCTACACACTCTATCTAGAGAGATAATCCTGTATATTTCTTGTTATATTAGTATTGAGGTTTGGTTAGTAAAGTATGTTTTTTTTTTTTTTTTAGGCAATGTTGAGAAATTTTATCTGGAATTTTCTCCATTTGTAGTTTTGACGCTTAACAGCTTGTGGTCTGGAGCACTTAATATATCATACCACCTGTATCTTTCCTTGTGCACAAATAAAAAGCTAAAACAAGGGAAATCCAATAAGTCTCTTCACTATAAAAATGCAGTTAACCCCTTGTGTACTGGGTTGCCTCTGAGCCGAATAAAATCGTTGGGTGCGAGTCAAATAAATTATTGAAAGTGGCGTCCCCATAGTGAAGGGGTTAGGCGTAATTTCTTTCTGGTATAGAGTTTTTTACAAATGAATTAAAAGTAATTCAGCGACCTGAGGAGCACGTACAATGACTCCAAACTTACGTTCTGAGAAGAAATGAAATATCTCAGAAAAGTGAGCTGGATGTTCTACAGGTCCTGTATCACACGATGGATTTGGTGAGGAATCGTGACAGGTGATTAGCAAACAAACCCCAATCTCCCTATTAGGATTCGGCATGCATCCAAATGATTATGTTAGATTGGGGGCCTTTAATGAACTGGGGCCCGTTTGACCAGCATCCTCCTGACACATACATAGGGGTAAATGTGTCACCTACATATAACAGTACAGTAGTCAGTTCTGAGTAGTATTGAAAATAACACTGCCTTAGTAGTTCACAGTAATGGTGCTTTACACAAAGTATTGAAATAGTCATAATGAAAATAAACTCAATGTAGAATTTTGTACCACGTGCCATGAGGTTTGATACAGTTATGACATATGAATGGAAGGAAACAACAAACAAATTTGTATCAGTATATAACAGTGAAAAAATGGTGCACCTTGACTGTTAAGGAATAAGCTTACCACGTGTTGGCTATCCACAGTTGCTGATTATAATGCCATTTCACATAAAAATATGGAAGAGAACTAAAATAATTAAAAAAAAATATACATGTGAAAACTTGTGATTACTGCACACTGCCTGTCTCACTTAGTTAGGTTAAACAAAAATATCTAACAAAAGTCTAAATCTTTCATTCTTCACAGCATAAATTCACATCATGTTCACATTTCACAGGCATCTAACAACCCTAAAATCATCACCTTCAATTCATTTCCTCCAAAAAATTAGTAAATATACTTTTCAAGCAGCCAAAATCCAATGTCCAAGCCTCCCTAGTACTGTATCTATGTCTGCCAATAGTAGCTATGTCCTTCACCCATTTTAAGCCTTGTGTGCTAAACATCAATCAAATTCTAAGTATGTTTGGAGGCCTCTAGCTGACCTGTGGGAACTTGCAGAGAGAGGCGTTTGTTATTGGACGGTCTTAGCCGACGCATGGCGTGACGAGCAGTTGGAAAGCGCTGGTGGTACCGCTCATCTCTGAGGAACTTGACAGTGACCAAATTGCCTGTAATGTAAGAGGAAAACATTTTTATGCCAAATTAAATAATGAATCATACATCATTCCTTAACTATTTAGAATGTCCTATGGAAAATTTAGGTCATAATAAATAACCACAGTTTTCTATAAAATACTGTAGTCCACAAAACATGTAGCTATGCTTTTTTTATTTGGTCCCCCGTCATACGAGTCCATTTTCTCTCACATCAGGACGCCTGAGTCCTCCGTTTTCTCTCTTAATCTAAGAGTGCACCAGAAACTTTACTATTTTTAGTAATGCCACAGAATTTGAAATTGCAACCCCAATTGCAACTTGCAATTGTTGAGGCAACTAGATATGTCTGATTACAGGAAATGTGTTATTGTCAATTTGTAGGTGAAAGATTTTATCCTCAATAGATGTAGGTTAACATTTCACCTGTAGGCAAATGCTTAGAAAAGCCTAAGGAAGGAAGCATATTCCTTTAACACATAATATCTGACCAGTATGGGGAGGATCATCGTGTCTCCATCAGGGGGTCGTGGAGTGGTGGTCCAGCAGGCGTCATGTGTGTTTTTTTTTGGGGGGGGGGGACGTATATGCGATCGGACGTTGTTCGGTCGGATGTTAACCGGCGCATGACTGTACAGTGGTCCCTCGGTTAATGAACACAATTCGTTCCACAGAGTCGTTCGTTAACCGAAAATTTCGTTAACCGAATCCATTATTTCAATGGGATATTGGGTAATTGGTTCCAGCTCACAGAAAAGTACATACAAAGTAAAGCCAAAAATGCATAGTCAAAAAAATTCCTAAAATTCCCCTAAATCGCCCTTAAATCACTATACAGTCATGCGCCGGTTAACGTCCATCCGAACAACGTCCGATCGCATATATGTCCGTGGCCCATGAAAACATATTTGAAAAAAAAAAATAATAATAATTCAGATAACGGGACGTAGCGGATGCAAGTGGCCTTAGAGCGGGCACAGTCACGTATGCATCGCATGTTCTTATAGATTGTGCTGCCAGGCGTATAATGATACAGTACAGTAACTATATATCCATATGTTTTGATAGATACAAGAAATGCCTATGTTACTGTTTTATGTCTATTGTAGTGTACAGTACACACTTTTAATTTGATTTCCTTACTTACGAAATAAAAAGTTTACAAACTGTATAATAATTTATGCTTTGTTTTTGCTCTCGACAGCGCAAAAAACATCATCAGCGTCCATTCCTGATTACCTCCGCGTATCGTGAACGTTAATATTCCATTGTCTTTTCAGTTGATTTTATTAAAATCAATCCACCCTAAAGTTAATCATGGGTCCCAAACGCAGCTCAACCAGCCCTAGTGGTAGCAGCAGCAAGAAACAACGCAAGAGCATTGATTTGGAGGAGAAGCAGAAAATAATAAGACAGCATGACGGAGGTAAATCTGTGAATGCTATCGCACGTGAACTGGCATGTCGCACTCTACGATCACTATGATAATGAAAAACAGAGAGAAGATTCTTGAAGCGGTAAAAGGATCGGCTTCACTGAAGGCAACAAGAATGACCAAGTTTCGAGAGGGGCCGATATCAAATATGGAAAAGATGCTGATGACCTGGATTGAAGACCAGACTCAAAATCGAGTCCCACTCAGCACGCTAACCATCACGGCCAAAGCAAAAAGTTTGTTCGAGATGTTGAAGCAACAAGCAGGAGCCGACTACGACAGAGAGTTTTTCGCAAGCTCTGGCTGGTTTAAACGCTGTAAACATCGCTATGGGCTACATAACGTCAAGGTCAGCAGCGAGTCGGCAAGAGCGGATTCTGCAGGCGCGGCGGAATTCATCGAAACCTTGGACAACCTAATCGTCGAGGGAGGATATTTGCCCCAGCAAATAATTAACATGGACGAAACCTCCTTGTTTTGGAAGAGGATGCCTGTAAGGTCATTCATACACAAGGAGGCCAAGTCGATGCCAGGCTTTAAGGCATTCAAAGACCAAGTGACTGTGATGTTGGGGGGGAGTGTTGCCAGATTCAAGTTGAAACCTTTTGTGGTGTGTCATAGCAAGAACCCCAGGGCTTTTAAAAAAGCCAACAAACATACGTTGCCAGTGTGTTATAGAGCCAACCAAAAGTCATGGATGATGCAAGCATTGTTCCAGGATGCTCTTCTCAACTGCTATGCTAGTGACCTCGAAAGATACTGCATAGAAGAGTTCAAAATTTTGTTGATTTTGGACAATGCTCCAGGTCACCCCCCATTCATTGGTGAACCTCCACCCCAACATCAAAGTGGTTTTCCTGCCGCCGAATACCACCTCTTTGATTCAGCCTATGGATCAAGGGGCTATTGCAGCTTTCAAGTCCTACTATCTCAGGAGGACCTTTGCAATGGCTATTTCTGCAACGGATGATGGCGAGAAGACACTGAAGGAGTTTTGGAGAGAATACAACATATACCACAGCATCAAGAACATTGCTTAGGCCTGGGATGATGTCACAAAACAATGTATGAACAGAGTGTGGAAAAAAGTATTGAAGAGATATGTGCACGATTTCAGGGGTTTTGAGACGGTCACAGAACTCGAGAAAATTACGATCAATCTTGTGAACATGGCAAATGAGCTGAACCGCGGCGCGGACGACAACGATATAGAAGAACTGCTAGACGTTGTTCCTGAAGAATTAACCAACGAAGAGTTGTTAGAGTTACAGGAACATCGAACAGCTAAAGAAGAGGCAAAGGAAAAGGAAAGTGAGGAGGTGGAGGAGATACCGAAGAAGTTCACTGTAAAGGGGTTATCTAAGTTCTTCGCCGACCTTAACACTCTGCTGAAAAGTGCCGAAGAGATGGACCCCAACACTGAAGGCTTCTCACTCATAGAGAGGAATGCACATGCAGTGTTTGCCGCATGTCGTCAAATCTACGAGGAGAAGAAACAACTGACAAAACAAACAACGCTCGACATTTTCATAAAAAAAATAAGCATAAAAAAAAACAAGTCATCCCCGCGACGAACCTCAGCCAGGCCCTTCACATGCTACAGATGATATCGTCATTGAAGCTGCAACTGAGGAACCTGTGTATCAAATTGGTAGCAGTGACAGTGATGTTGATGATCCAGGAATGGCTTAAAAATTGTGTAATGTATATGTAAATTGTATACTGTACTTAAGTTAAATAAGTGAAATGTAATATTTTATTTTCAAAGTAAAACCTAAGAAAAGTCCATCAGATTTAAGGATACGATACTGCATCTACTTCTCAATCGGTGAACAGTGTAGTGTTTAATTTTACTTTACTATACAGTACTGTACCTGTTTTACTGTATGTATATTATACCTGTATTTCTTTTACGACAATATGTTAGCTATTGTAGACATTATGTTATTTTATTAGCCTTCCTAACCTCTGTGTTTCATTAGTTGTGTACGTTATCTAGTGAATTTAGTGAATAATGTACAGTACAAGTACACTGCAATATTCCACATATACGTAAGTATAAATACTAAGTTTACTATGTGATGATCAGACAACGTCCAATGCGGTTAACGTAACGTTTCCAAGAACACACACAGGTGTACCCCGCTTTACGCGGTCAATTGAACCCACAGGGTACCGCGTTAAGTGAACAACAGAACATATGGGATTAATTCCAATAGAGACTGGCCCGACCCCCAAACTCTACTTTTTCCGACACAATACCTATGTTCTAGTAAAAAAAACATCTTAATTTTATGATGGTACATGCACACAATTAATACTTAAGAGAAATAGAGAAATACAGTCACTAAGTTAATGTCCATTCAAATAATGGACTCAACTCCCTCCCCCTCTTCTCACACTACACTGCTGGCTCTTCCCTCTCTGAGAAATTTTGGGGGGAAAACCACTAGATTTTAATAAATAATACCTCAAACTAAAGTTAGGATAATATAATTGACATTGCTGGATTCCTTGTAAGACCAGGAATATTTTGAATATAAATGTCATATATTTTGCACAAAAAATAACATATTTACTCAGAGTAAACATTATATCTAAAATTTGTATGTCTAATGCAAAGTCTATGATGTTTATATTCAAAATGATCACCAAATTATAAGAATTCCAGCAATGTAAATTATATTCTGGCCGGGTAGTTTGTATGAATTTTATGAGCTAAAACAAATATCTTCAGTTGTACAGCTTACTTCCTCTTGTTGTATAGCTTACTTCCTCTTGTTGTATAGCTTACTTCCTCTTGTTGTACAGCTTACTTCCTCTTGTTGTATAGCTTACTTCCTCTTCTTGTATAGCATACTTCCTCTTCTTGTATAGCTTACTTCCTCTTGTTGTATAGCTTACTTCCTCTTGTAGTACAGCTTACTTCCTCTTGTTGTATAGCTTACTTCCCCATGCAGTATAGCTTACTTCCTCTTGTAGTACAGCTTACTTCCTCTTGTTGTACAGCTTACTTCCTCTTGTTGTATAGCTTACTTCCTCTTGTTGTATAGCTTACTTCCTCTTGCTGTATAGCTTACTTCCTCTTGTAGTACAGCTTACTTCCTCTTGTAGTACAGCTTACTTCCTCTTGTTGTACAGCTTACTTCCTCTTGTTGTATAGCTTACTTCCTCTTGTTGTATAGCTTACTTCCTCTTGTTGTACAGCTTACTTCCTCTTGTTGTATAGCTTACTTCCTCTTGTTGTATAGCTTACTTCCTCTTGCTGTATAGCTTACTTCCTCTTGTTGTATAGCTTACTTCCTCTTGTTGTACAGCTTACTTCCTCTTGTTGTATAGGTTACTTCCTCTTGTTGTACAGCTTACTTCCTCTTGTAGTACAGCTTACTTCCTCTTGTTGTACAGCTTACTTCCTCTTGTTGTACAGCTTACTTCCTCTTGTTGTACAGCTTACTTCCTCTTGTTGTATAGCTTACTTCCTCTTGTTGTATAGGTTACTTCCTCTTGTTGTATAGCTTACTTCCTCTTGTTGTATAGCTTACTTCCTCTTGTTGTATAGCTTACTTCCTCTTGTTGTATAGCTTACTTCCTCTTGGTGTATAGCTTACTTCCTCTTGTTGTATAGGTTACTTCCTCTTGTTGTATAGCTTACTTCCTCTTGTTGTACAGCTTACTTCCTCTTGTTGTATAGCTTACTTCCTCTTGTTGTACAGCTTACTTCCTCTTGTTGTACAGCTTACTTCCTCTTGTTGTACAGCTTACTTCCTCTTGTTGTATAGCTTACTTCCTCTTCTCATAGGCTGACTTTCTCTTGTTGTAGGCTTACTTCCTCTTGTTGTATAGCTTCACTTCCTCTTGTTTTATAGGTTACTTCCTCTTGTTGTATAGCTAACTTCCTCTTGTTGTATAGCTTACTTCCTCTTGTTGTATAGCTTACTTCCTCTTGTTTTATAGGTTACTTCCTCTTGCTGTATAGGTTACTTCCTCTTGTTGTATAGCTTACTTCCTCTTGTTGTACAGCTTACTTCCTCTTGTTGTATAGGTTACTTCCTCTTGTTGTACAGCTTACTTCCTCTTGTAGTACAGCTTACTTCCTCTTGTTGTACAGCTTACTTCCTCTTGTTGTATAGCTTACTTCCTCTTGTTGTATAGGTTACTTCCTCTTGTTGTATAGCTTACTTCCCTATGCAGTATAGCTTACTTCCTCTTGTAGTACAGCTTACTTCCTCTTGTTGTACAGCTTACTTCCTCTTGTTGTATAGCTTACTTCCTCTTGTTTTATGGGTTACTTCCTCTTGTTGTATAGCTTACTTCCTCTTGTTGTATAGCTTACTTCCTCTTGTTTTATAGGTTACTTCCTCTTGTTGTATAGCTTACTTCCTCTTGTATAGCTTACTTCCTCTTGTTGTATAGCTTACTTCCCCATGCAGTACAGCTTACTTCCTCTTGTTGTACAGCTTACTTCCTCTTGTTGTATAGCTTACTTCCTCTTGTTTTATAGGTTACTTCCTCTTGTTGTATAGCTTACTTCCTCTTGTTGTATAGCTTACTTCCTCTTGTTTTATAGGTTACTTCCTCTTGCTGTATAGCTTACTTCCTCTTGTTGTATAGCTTACTTCCTCTTGTTGTACAGCTTACTTTCTCTTGTTGTACAGCTTACTTCCTCTTGTTGTACAGCTTACTTCCTCTTGTTGTACAGCTTACTTCCTCTTGTTGTACAGCTTACTTCCTCTTGTTGTACAGCTTACTTCCTCTTGTTGTATAGGTTACTTCCTCTTGTTGTATAGCTTACTTCCTCTTGTTGTACAGCTTACTTCCTCTTGTTGTACAGCTTACTTCCTCTTGTTGTATAGCTTACTTCCTCTTGTTGTATAGGTTACTTCCTCTTGTTGTATAGCTTACTTCCTCTTGTTGTATAGCTTACTTCCTCTTGTTGTATAGCTTACTTCCTCTTGTTGTATAGCTTACTTCCTCTTGGTGTATAGCTTACTTCCTCTTGTTGTATAGGTTACTTCCTCTTGTTGTATAGCTTACTTCCTCTTGTTGTACAGCTTACTTCCTCTTGTTGTATAGCTTACTTCCTCTTGTTGTACAGCTTACTTCCTCTTGTTGTACAGCTTACTTCCTCTTGTTGTACAGCTTACTTCCTCTTAACTCAACACTGCACTGCATTATATATTGTCAATATGTAAAATAAATTTCAAAATGACCAATAATTTGCTTGCAAACACAGAAAAAAAAAAGCATTTAGTTGAAGAGTCTTAAGCAAGATGTTACCTCCACTGAAAAGACAGAGAGACTGGCGCCTGTTTGGTGTGTTGACAGGCTAGATGGCGTGCATAAAACTAGTTTCCTTACCTTCAATTATGTTCAATAATTGTTAAAATGACTAAAAAATTTAATATTAAACCTTTAAAATTATTGAATAGTCTAAACTTCTTAATATTTACTAAAATGGTAAGGAATATAAGCCCTAGAACTGATTACTGTATTGACGGACTAATACTCCAGCTGGTGGACAGCCAAATGCAAGCGAAAACATGTTGAGGTCGGCTCGTAACAAACTCGTTAATTGAGGGATTGCTCGTTAACCAAAGTTAAGAATCTTATGGAAGGTAACTCGTTAACCGAAATCTCGTTAACCGAGGCGCTCGTTAACCGAGGGACCACTGTACAGTATATGTAAATTGTAAAATTTTAAATAAGAGAGAAAAACAAAATATGTAGCGTTTTAGACCCGCGCGCTCTGTTTGCACCACACGATCAGACTGAAACACGTGTGAAGTTTTTAAGCGTCCTCAGTGATTTCTGATTACTGTTCCTCCAATTTCGTGACTATGGAAAAGAAGAATATCTCCGGGAAGCGTTCTGGTGATCGCATTTCCGGTGGTGATCAAAAAAGAAAGGCTATAACACTTGAAGGCAAGCTTGATGTTGTCAATCGTTTTGAAAATAAGGAAAAAACATGTGATATTGTGCGTGCAACGGGAATAAAGGAGTCTACTTTACACACCATTAGAGACAATGCAGCAAAGATTAAAGCAAGCTGTATTGCTGGAAAAACACTGAGTGCTAGCAAAAGTGTGAGATCACAGCCAAAGGAACTTGAGGAGATGGAATGGCTTCTAAGTGTTTGGACAGAAGATCAAACGAAAAAGCGATCTGGGACCAGCTTCCTCACCATTAAAGAGAAAGCCTTATCAATATATGAGGACCTAAAGAAAACCTGCACCTGATGATGATGATACTGATGATGACAATGACAACTGTCAACTCCTGTCTGCATGACTCCTCAACATCAACCGTCTCCCCCATCAAGTTATATTCATATTTTTTCAAGGTAAAGTGTAACATTTACTGTATAATTTCATTATTAGATATGAATGTAACATTTATTTAGACTGTGCTATCCTTTGTGTTAGGCTAACTACGAAATTTTTTTCGATTTCGAGTAATCTGCACCTAACCCTATTTTCTCCATAAGCCTTGTTATTTCTATTACGCGAATTTCTATAACACGATGTTTTACAAGAACACAACTATTGCGTTATAGCAGAACTGACTATACTCCAAAAACAGGCCAATACCATCGATAACAATTCCTTGGAACACCCCTAGTCTTAACTTCATGTAGTGATGTCAGACATATACTGTAGCTCTATTTCAGGGATCCCCCACTTGAATAATATAAAATTTTTGGAGGTATAGATAAAGTACAGTAATAAAAATATTGACAAATTTAAAACTGAGATGCAAAATCAATGCCAATGTTTGAACACATATCAGAGCTGCAGTTCTGCTTCACTGAGCTGGGACAGTGTTACCACAGAATGGGGGTTCCCAATTAATTTTAAGCACTTCTGGAATAGCTAAAGACAGTGGCCAGTCAATCCAGCCACCCAACCCAACTCCTGTCAATTCAACCATTGCTTGTTAATTTGAATCTAGAGAGGCAATAAAGGTCACAAAACTGGAACTTGAAACAAACAATAAGTTCTTGGGTCATTTGGGGTTAAGGGGACCATGGATTCAAGGTTGGTCATACAGGGTCTCAGGTTAAGAATCATTGCCCTTGAGAAATTTGAAGTTTAAAGACCTTGCTGTTATGTCTTTTCTCTCTTAGTCACATGCTTTCTTCCTTTATTAGAACTCTCTAAAACATATCAGATTAAGTGTTTGAAGAGTTTGTTTATACTTCATTCTCTTTGCCTCTCACTTACCATCATACCACCAGCCGTGTAGTGCTCTGAACGCTCTTCCCACCTCTGCGAGGGAGGCACACTTGAGGTAAACACAGCCCTCCCGTGATCCCCGGTCCACTGCTATGTGCACGATGCTGATCCCTTCACATTTTTCAAGAATACTGTCTTGGATTCGTAAAGGCC
The DNA here is from genome assembly GCF_018991925.1 of Homarus americanus. NCBI lineage: Eukaryota > Metazoa > Arthropoda > Malacostraca > Decapoda > Nephropidae > Homarus > Homarus americanus. The sequence continues at coordinate 6,020,061 of NW_024732780.1, forward strand.
AACTGTCCCCAAACTCTCTGAAAAAAAAAATAGTAAAGTTTAAAAAATTTAATGAATTTACTGTAAGAACTCAACATGGCATGGTTTTTAAGTCACATGAATTCAGAGAGAAATATACCAAAAGCTTAGTACAGACAATGAACAGGGTAGGGAGTCATAACAGCCAAACTGCATCTTGATTAAAAGTGCATATGGCAGTTCAGAATGTAGTATGACAGATCACATAAACTGTAATGGCTGGGCCACCCCTTCAACCATTTTAAATCTGACTGCCTAATAATTGAGGAATTCAAGGAAAAGGGACTCAGCCACAGGGCGTCAGTTGGGCTCTGTTGACAGTGGAGTGAACATCTATTTTGTTGGTATCTTGAATATTTTTGCATTTTTTATTGAAATTATTGGCCATTCTGAAATTTAGTTAACATATTGATAATATATAGCGCAGTGTTGATTTAAATAAAATAATCTTGAATTACATCTAGTGAACTTAAAATTTTATTGGTGAAATAACGGCATCAAGTATGGGTCCCCTGAAAGGTGATTTCTCCTCCATCCCCACTTCCTTCTCTTCTCCCTTCTCCTCCACCCCCATTTCTAATTCCCATCATCATCATCATCAACCTCAAAGTAAGTGTACTTTACTACATTTTTTCTTTACTTTGAATGTACTTTTCTGTGAGCTGGAACCAATTACCCAATATCCCATTGAAACAATGGATTCGGTTAACAAAATTTTTGGTTAACAAACGACTCTGTGGAACGAATCGTGTTCGTTAACCGAGGGACCACTGTACAGCTCCTCCCCAACTTACGACCTACTCGACTTACAACCACCCGCACTTACGACCTGCCTCAGTCATACCAAAATGTTGTCAAATTACGTATTTTCGAGTCGCAACGTCAGTACAGACAAAATTTTCGTTTGTAATTAACTTTAAAATGGCTGGTAAGCTTAAAATTGAGAGTTTTGTGGTGCTGAGAAGAAAAAGAGACACCCATTTTAGATTTTCTATGTATTATTTAAGCATTTTCGACTTACGACCTGGATTTGGGTCTCTAACCCCGCCGTAAGTCGGGGAGGAGCTGTATATATTAAATGCATCCTCTGAAAGCGTGAATTTGCTACCCGAGTTTAACAGTTAATTCATGTAAAATTCTTCTGATAAACTTCCTACGTGCTTATGTTTGAAATAAGGAATGTATGTATCTTTATATAATTTAGCTAAATATCTTTCTCGACAGAAACGATCATCTCAGCGATTATGAATAAACTCATTTAGAAATACATTATTACTTCAGGACAAAATCGGACAGGTTTGCAACAGCCAATCAACTTAACTTTTGAGGAGGGGCGGGGCATCTTTTCTCAGCTGGGAAAAAACGTGTTATAGACCTTGAGCGCCAACTGTCAAACATGTCACTGTCACCTCCCCTTCCTCCCTCCACCCCTCCCAGCCAGGGTTTGGTGGCTATACACATACAGTAGGCTTTAAGTTTTCATCTTATGTATCACAGACTAAAGTTAGGAGAATGTAATTTGCATTGCTAGAATCCTTGCAAGACAGTAATTTATTAGAATATAAATGTCATATATTTTGCACAAAAGTTAAAAATATTAGCCATTTGTAATTAGAAGTAAAATTTGTTTGTCTAATGCAAACTATAGCATGTTTATATTCAAACTAACCTCTATCTTATAAGAATTCCAGCAATGTTAATTATATTCTCCTTGGTCAGTTTAATGACATTTATAAGAGAAAAACTTAAGTCACTCTTAAGGACAGATAAATAAATAAGCACTAGACCTTGGCATCAACTGTCAAACATATCACCTCACCCCCCATCTTCCCTGCTAGTAAACAGACCATTATGCATCCCTTAATTTTAGCTGTGTTGATTTATGAGTGTTTGTTTTAACATAATAATACAAAAAACAATGTTTTGTTTATTCTAGATGGGCTGAGGTGCATCTGGGTAGACTCTCAGTCTTTTTAGTATTTTGTGTTTCTCTCAAGTACCAAACTAAATTATTCCATTGAAGCAACACTTCTATTTAGTGCGAATTCGGTTTAAAGCGACCACTCTTGGAACGTATCTCGTGTTATATCGACGTTCTGCTGTATAAGGCTACGGGAGTAAACCCAGAACGAAAAACCTGTGGTGGAGCCCCGCATCAGGTAGACATGCTTACAGAGCTCCAAGAAGACCCCAACCAGTTGTGTAGGCGGAAGAAGTGACCAGCATGGAAACCCAACGACTACATCTGTGGACGAAGGCAATGACTGATGGACTAAGGCGAAACCCAACAAACTGGGCTATCGGCAGTCCATTGCAACTCTCCCTCTCCCCAATCGTTGCAACACTTGCACCACTAGATCAGGAAAAGGGAGAGCCAAGATGTGTGGTTGCAGCCTGCGCTCCTGCCTCACCACATAAATCAACTCACGCGCAGCCATCACTCAGCTCATCATCATCAATCCCCTACACCAACAAAAGTCCTATGGCGACAGGGACAGGCAGAGATGACTGCCGGGAGTCTCTAGTCACAACTCTGCACATGGGTGGCACAGATAAGATGGTCGTTTATGCACCGGTATCTAGGCAGCAGTGCAATCCGGTCCTGTCTGTGCAACTGAGCAGCACTTACGAGAAGCCAATCTGCTCACCCCTAAACATAGCCTCCCTAAAAACCCAACCTGACTGGGCAACCGCACCCAGGAAGATCATCCTTATGCGGTTGCAAACACAATCAAAATCACATATAAAAAAACAAAAAGACAAAAAACATACAACCTCTTATGGTCGCTGCATGGAATGTCAGGAACCTTCTGGATACTGGCACAAATGAGCATCCTGAAAGTAGAACTGCCCTTGTGGCAAAAGAGCTGGCTAGGTATAACAATGACATAGCAGCCATCAGTGAATCCCGGCTCCCAGATGAGGGCCAACTCACAGAACGGGGGTCTGGCTACACCTTCTTCTGGAAGGGTAAGCCTGCTGCAGAGAGAAACCATATTTATGGAGTTGGCTTTGCCATCCGTCAATGCATCCTACACAGGCTAACTGAAATGTCTATTGGGATTAATGAGCGCCTCATGACGCTTCGAGTCCCACTGGATCACTCACGTCATGCCTTCTTCATCAGAGCATACGCCCCAACACTGGATGCAGAGGATGACATGAAGGAGGCCTTTTATGCCGACCTTGACAGAGTGCTAACCTCTATCCCTAGAGAAGATAAGGTTGTGCTCCTTGGTGACTTCAATGCCAGAGTTGGCAGAGATGCTGACATTTGGCAGGGAACCATAGAGAGAAATGGACTAGGCAAGTGTAATTCCAAAGGCCTACTCATCCTCAGCAAGTGTGCAGCTCACAACTTCACTATCAACAATACCTTGTTTAGGCAGGCCGACAAGTTCAAGTGTTCGTGACAACACCCACGATCCAAACACTGGCATCTCATTGACTACATCATTGTCAGAGAAAGAGATCGCCGAGATGTCCTCATCACCCGTGCCATGCGTGGCTAAGACCACTGTGACACTGATCATCGACTTGTCAGAGCCAAACTCTCATTTCACGTCACCCCAAAACGGCAAAGGCAGCAAGCCTCCAGAAGAGGTTTTAATGCTAAGTGTCTGGAGGATCCAGTGTTAGCACATGCTTTCAGAGAGCAGCTCAAACATGGGCTTATAAAAAAACCAACAGCAAATAACATGAATCCCAGTGCCGAATGGGATACTCTTATTACTGTTCTGACAAAGACCTGCAGAGAGACCCTCGGCCAAACCAAAAGAATACACCAGGACTAGTTTGATGAAAATGACCAGGCAATCAAGGAACTCATCGATGATAAACGTGCTGCTTTTACTGACTGGCAGAACAACCCTCAGTCTCGGACCAAAGCTGATACCTTCAGCAAGAAGAAAGCAGCGGCCCAGCGGGAACTTCGCAATCTAAAGAACGACTGGCTTAAAAATAAAGCATGTGAAGCAAAAAAGCCTGCATATCAGCACAAGATGCACGAATTTTTCATTTCCACTTAAACATTTTATGGGCCAGTCACTTGTGGCACAGCCCCTCTCCGCTCAATTGATGGTAACCACATAATTAAACACAATGAAGGCCTCCTTCAGCGCTAGAAAGAGCACTACCATTCACTACTCAACCGAAACACCTATGTGGATGTCCTCACTACCCAGCAGGTCCCTCAGCATCCAGAGCTAACTCACCTCAGCTATCCTCCATCCCTGGATGAAGTAGCTACTGCCATCAAACAGATGAAAAATGACAAAGCCACAGGGCCTGATGGAATCCCAGCCAAGGTGTATAAAGCAGGAGGACCTGTACTTACCAGCTGTCTCCACTCTCTCCTGGAGAATATACGGGAAAAGGAAGAAATCCCCCAAGCTCTTAAAGAAGCCTCCATTGTCAATATTTATAAGAACAAGAGAGACCGGTCAGGTTGTGGCAACTACCGTGGAATCTCACTGCTCTCCATAGCTGGCAATGGTCTGAGTCCTCCTAAACAGACTTCTTCCTGAGATGGAAAACTTACTCCAAGAATCTCAATGTGGTTTTCAACCATCAAGTGGCACCACTAACATGATCTTTGTTGCCCGCCAGATACAGGAAAAGTGCAGAGAACAGCTTTGTGACCTGTGCATGGTTTTCATCGACCTAACCAAGGCTTTCGACTCGGTCAACAGGGAAGCCCTCTGATGGACCCTCAGCCGTTATGGCTGCCCACCAAAATTCATCACCATTGTGAGGCAACTACACGATGGCATGAACGGCAGTGTCCTGCACAATGGCACCCAGTCAGAGTTCTTCCCCATCCAAACGGGAGTTAAACAAGGGTGTGTACTGGTACCAACTCTCTTTTCCATCTTCTTGGCTGCCTTCCTTACTTGTGCCAGTGCCAATGTAGCCGGTGGGGTGAACATCGAGTATTGGATGAAGGATCTTTTCAACATAAGACGATTCCAGGCAATAACAAAGGTATTAGCAGCTTCCATTATTGAACTTCAGTATGCTGATGACCTCACCCTTATCACTCACACTGAATGAGACCTACAGGAGATCCTGAACACCTTCGCAGAAGCGTATGCACAGTTCGGCCTTGAGGTGAATGTACGTAAGACTCAGATTCTCTTTCAACCTGCCCCTGGTTCAGCCACACCTCCACCATCCATCTAGCTTAATACTACCCTCTCTAATGTTGCCCACTTTCAGTATCTTGGCTCCCATCTGTCCACCACCGCAGACATCGATGAAGAGATTCAACATAGGATCAGATGTGCATCTCAAGCTGTTTGCAGACTCCGTACCTGGGACTTCAGCTGTAGGGAGCTGAAATTATCTACAAAGCTGCACGTATATTGAGCAGTGGTCCTCCCCACCCTGCTATATGGCAGCGAGACATGGGTCACATACAGGAGGCACCTCAATGCACTTAAAAACTTTCACCAAAGTAGTCTAAGTTCCATCCTCCGAGTTCATTGGGAAGACAAGAGAACAAATACCAGAATACTCGATGACACCAAATGTAGGAGCATTGAAGCTACCATTATCCATGAACAACTACGCAGGACTGGCCATGTTACCCGCATGGACGACAGTAGACTGCCAAAGCAGCTACTTTACAGTCACCTAACGAATAGTAAATGTAATGCTGGTGGGCAACTGAAAAGGTATAAGGATAGTCTTAAGACAAACCAGAAAAGGTGCCAAATCGACCCCCTCACCTGGGAGTCAATTACTCCACACCGTAATGCTTGGAGGAACACCACATGAGTGGGTGCCATTAATTTCGAGTTAGCCCAACTGCATACCGAGGCAGACAAGCACCGAAGCCGGAAAGACGCTGCCACCCCCCCTCCTGCACTTGATGTAGCCCTCCACATGTGCAACATCTGTGAACGACTCTGCCGGTCCCGTATCGGCGTCTTTAGTCACCTTAACACTCACCAACGAAAGTGCCATCCTTAATAACTCATATCATTGTATCATAGCTGGATGATCGTCATACTCAATTCTGAATGACAGCAAAGTAGTAGTGGTAGTGGTGATGATGGTGGTGGTGGTGGTGAGGGAGAGAGTGTTAAGTGGTGAGGAGGTGATGCGTCTATCAGTTTCTTTGGTAACACTGCCTGCAGCATTGCCAGACACTATTGAACAGCTGATATCTACCCCCAAAATTGAGTGTAAATATAAATGAATAAACTTGTATCCCATCAACTTTACATTACATAACATTTTGAAATATGGAGTGAGAAAGCAGAAAGGTTTGGTTGACAAGAGAAATGGAGTGGAAAGGAGTGGTAACAAATGCTGGTGTGTTGCCAAGAGCTCCTCAACAGTTGATTTTGAACCTGCTACTATGCACTACAGTTCATCACACACAATTTTAAGTCAAACAATAAGTCCTACACTTAATTTACAGGTATTACCTTACTTTTTATTAAATATATATGATGTACAGTCTCTCCTCGACTTACGATGGGGTTCCGTCCCGATGACCAGGTAGTAAGTCGAATTGGTCGTAAGTTAAAAATGCGAAAATAATAAAAAAATTCTAAAATGAAATACGGTATATAAATGTAGTTAATAATGAAAAAGGAATAAAGTGTTACTGTGCACTTACCTTTAATGTAGTCAGCTGAATGTACATGGGGCCTCAATAATTTTTTAATTAAACATGGAGACTACATTAATTGAATGAAGCAGAGGAGGAGACAGGGTTGGGTGGGTCATCAATTTCGCTTTCTTCAAACAGGCTAACATACTTGCTTGTTGAAGGTATTGGATCATCTTTATGGAGTGAAGAGGCAGCAGTGGTGGGGCATGAGGAGACAGCAGTGGGGGACTTCTCAAAATATATGTTCAATTTAGACTGCACAGTTTGCCTTTTCTTTTCATTGTAAATCGCCCTGTAGCAAGCAAGTGCATCTTGGATCATTCTGTCAACTTTTACAAAATGCTCAACATTTTGATACATTTCTTCAAACATTTGCATCCCTTATTAATAGTAGCAAATGCCTCTGCCATTTGTTTCTCTGAAAACTTTTTGGGGGGTGCAGGTTCTTCTTCTACATTTTGTCTCTCTTCTTCCTCTGCAATTTTCTGTGCATCCAGTTCAATAAGATCCTCATTACTTAGCTCTTCTGCTACACTTTCCACCAACTGCTAAACATCTTCATTATCAGTTTCTAACTCCAGCTGTTTACCCATCTGTACTATCTTGTTACCAATCTCAGAAATTGTTTCATCTTCATTAAATCCTTTGAAACTGTTCACATATCATTTCAGGACTTTCTTCCATATTACATTCATGCACTGACCTGTAACCTCATCCCATGCTGCAGCTATGTTCTTTGTACATTTCAAAATGTTGTAGTCCTTCCAAAACACTCTGAGCGTTTTCTCACCTTCAGTAGCAGCAACAGCCTGAGCGAAGGTCGTATGTAAATAATACACTTTAAAAGCAGCAATAGCACCTTGATCCATGGGTTGGACAATAGAGGTAGTGTTAGGTGGAATGTAGACTACCTTAACATCAGGGTGCATGTCATCCAGGTGCGGTGGGTATCCCGGAGCATTATCTAAAATTAATAAAATCTTGAACGGAAACCCTTATTGCAGACAATACTCCTTGGCTCGTGGAATGAAACAACTCGGGAACCAATCCTCAAACAGTGCTAGGGTCATCCAGGCTCTCTTATTACTGCGATAAAACACTGGCAGTGTGTGCTTGCTGACATGTTTAAAAGCCCTTGGGTTCTCTGAATGATATATCATAAAGGGGTTTACCTTGAAACCAGTTACATTCCCCCAACAGAAGTGTAATTCGGTCCTTGAATGCCTTGAATCCCGGCATGGTTTTCGCCTCTTTGGGGATGTATATCTGTTCTGGCATGCACTTCCAGAATAAGCCAGTTTCATCCACATTAAATATTTGCTCAGGCAAATAATTTCCCTCCACGATAACACGATCTAGCTCCTCCTTAAAAGTTTCTGCAGCACCCACATCAGCACTTGCTGCCTCTCCACTCACCCTTCCATTACTTTAGGTCCCAACACACTCCAGATTGTAGATTCCACTAAGCTCCTCGGTGTCACCATAGACAACAAACTAAATTGGAAACCAAACATCAGTGAAGTTGTCAAATCCTCCAGTTTCCGTCTCCACTTCCTCAGCCGACTCAAGTCCCTCAGAGTTCCTGCACCCGAGCTCCTCAGTGTTTACTCAACATTCATACTTCCCAAGCTCACCTATTCCTCCCCCACCTGGTCTTCCTCCCTAAATGCCACACAAAGTAAACACCTAGAAAAAGTGCAAAAGAGGGCATGCAAGATTACCGGTATTCTCTCCCCTTCCTACTCCACATATCAAGAAGCGCTCAACACACTGACCCTCTCCGCTTTCACTGACCATCACCACGACCTCATCTGCAAATTTGGTGAGAAGCTTCTGCACCATCCTCGACACCGGCTCCTACTACTACCTGAGATCCCTCGTCTGAGAATTGCTGTTCGACACCACAACTGCATCCAGCCCATACGAGCACGAACTGATTGCTATAAGAACAGTCCAGTCCCAACCATTGTAAAAATTATCATTTAACTTGTAATCAACCAGTGTATTCACTCCTAGTCAATCTTACTTTTTGCACTGTCACTATGTAGAAATGCCCTGTAGTTTGAGCTTTTCCCCACCTAGTTATTATATATCATATTTGTATCACTTATGTTGCAGTGGTCCCTCGGTTAACGAGCACAATCCGTTCTAGAAGGTTGCTCGTTAACCGAAAAACTCGTTAACCGAAACCATTGTTTCAATGGGTTTTTGGGTAATTGGTTCCAGCTCACCGAGAATTGCCTAAATTCAACAAAAAAAGGTAGAAAAGTACACTTACTTTGAGGTGTGTATGTAGAAGGCTCCTGGATGATGATGATGATGATGATGATGATGATGATGATGATGATGATGATGATGATGATGATGATGATGGGAATTAGAATGGGGGTGGAGGAGATGGGAGAAGAGAAGGCATTGGGGTGGAAGAGAAGTCACCCCATGGAGCCATTTCACCCATAAAATTTTAGTTCTCTTGGTGTAATTCAAGATTATTTTCTTTAAGTCAACACTGCACTGCATTATATAGTCAATATGTAAAAAAATTTCAAAATGACCAATATTTTGCTTGCAAACACAGAAAAAAAGCATTTAGTTGAAGAGAGTCTCAAGCAAGACGTTACCTCCACTGAAAAGACAAAGACTGACGCCTGTTTGGCGTGTTGACAGGCTGGATGGCGTGCCACAAACTAGTGACCCTACCTTCAATTATGTTCAATAATTGTTAAAATGACTAAAAAATTTAATATTAAACTTTTAAAATTATTGAATAGTATAAACTTCTTGATATTTACTAAAATGGTTAAGAATTTAAGTCCTAGAACCCATTACTGTATTGGCGGACTACTACTACAGCTGGTGGAACCACCAAATGCAAGCGAAAACATGTTGAGGTCGGCTCGTAAAAAACTCGTTAATTGAGGGATTGCTCGTTAAACGAACTTAAGAATCTTATGGAAGGTAACTCGTTAACCGAAATCTCGTTAACCGAGGCGCTCGTTAACTGAGGGATTACTGTACTTGTATATTATTAGTAAATCAAGAGACCCATTCCTCAATTATGAAACTGTATATTTTCAGCCTTCCAGCTGCCATGCTCTTTCGATAAACCGTTAATCATTATTATTATTTATTATTACAGTGATATTCCCGTTAGCCGGAACAGTTGGTGCAGAGCACTTCTGGGGATGAGAGATTTCCGGGTAACCAGACGACTTTCTCAAACCCGGAAAAATCCCCCATCCCCGGAAACATTTCCGGTTACTGGAAAAAACTTTCCGGGTGTCTAAACTATGCATCTTGCACAGACAAACACTAGCCCACATCCTCATAATGTATTTGTGTGCTGGGGAGTTTTCTAAGAGAAAACTAAAAATCTAATTGGAATTGAAATGGAATTGGAAAAATACAAAATTAAAATTAATTGAATTGAATTGGAATTGATATCAATGAATTGATATGAATTGATGTAATGAATTTATGTGAATTGATAAAATAATATATTATACTGTCATGACTATGACAATGAGGTGCAAGACATTCGTGACCTTCTGACTGTGAAATACAATGTGGCACACAGTGTTGATCCTACAACAACAGACACTTCCCCTGCTGAACCACCACCGATGAAGAGGAACAAGTTCTTTACCCTGGCCAACCGGTCTTCTACACAAAGACCAACTACATCAGAAACTGTGGTCTCACTCTACCTCAACCAGCCATGTCTACAGGAAGATGGTGATCACCTTGGCTACTGGAAGGCCAAGCAGTTTCCTGTCCTCACCAGACTTGCACCAAAGTACCTGGCCATTCCTGCAACATCGGCTCCTGTGGAACGACTGTTCTCCATTGCTGGCAAGCTCTTCAGGCCAGAGAGGTGCAATTTAAGCAATAAAAGATTTGAACAACTTATGATGATCAGATGCAATCCTCAGTAACTTTGACTCATTCAAATTTTGTTTACTAATACAAAGAATTAAACCATTTGAACTTTTGGTTGGTAAAGAATGTGATTGGTTTGTGTGGTAGAGCATTTTTGATAAAAAATAAAGAAGTTAATTTGAACCTTTGATTTTCTATTTATTTCCATTAGATTAATGGTAGATTAGAATTGATTTTGAATTGAAAAGCATTTGAATTGAATTTAATGAAATATCGACCAAAATGAATTGAATTGAATTGGAACTGAAAAGCTTGTGAATTGAATATTTCTTTTTTTGAATGAATTGAATTGGAATTTATTAATTAAAATTTTATTCTGAATTGGAATTGAATTGACAAAAATGAATTGACTCCAATCTCTGGCTCGTGAATGAGGCTGTGTTAAGAGCAATGACTGGTATTTTCCACTCTCTTGGAGCTGTGGGGTATTGGTGGTCTCATATTACTGACCTGACACAATGTCAGGTGGAGGTAGGGTGGGGTATTGGTGGTCTCATATTACTGACCTGACACAATGTCAGGTCACCCACTGTTGGGTGGGGGATTAGTTGGTCTCAGGACCTGAAGATGTCTTGAATAAACATGAAGGCTAAAATACAGTATTTTTTATACTTACACTTATCACATTGTATCCCTTCAACATTACGTTACATAACATTTTAAAATGTGGAGTGAGAAAGGTGTGGGTGATTAGAGAGATGAAGTGGAAAGGAGTGGTAACATGCACCAGTGTTGCCAAATGCTAAGCTCCTCAACAGCTGATCTTTTAATTCACCACTACGTAGTTAACCATGCATAAATATATGTCATGCAATATGGGGATGTGTGGGTGTGATGTTGTGGCATTAATTAATATACTGTATAAGTAATATTGCATCGTCATTGACAGTCGTTTGAAGAATAGCAGCGTACTACAATTGTCACTACTACTACAGCTAGACCCCGACTCACGACTGCTTTGACTTACGACCGTCGGGACTTACGACCGCCGCAGTTGTGACCATTTTTTTTTTTTCCAAATGACACACGCACTTTCTATACCGAAACGTTTCCAGTTAATGTAGTCTCCATGTATAATTAGAAAATTATGGGGGCCCCATGTGCATTCAGCTGACTACATTAAAGGTAAGTGCTCAGTCACACTGTAACCATTCCTTATTATTTATTACTTTCACTGTACTGTATCCATTCATCATTATTCATTACTTTTACTGTACTGTATTTCATTGTAGATTTTTTATTAAAAAAATTTTTTTTTATCTATGTCGGACTTACGACCATTCGGACTTACGACCTGGATTTGGGTCCCTAACCCCGTCGTAAGTCGGGGTCTAGTTGTATTCACCCAACTACTGTACTGTCATTAACAATACAATATTGTTTATTATTCATTAATTAATACCCCAACACCACATCATACATACAGTCTTTTGGGTTAGACACTGAGTTGGAGGAGGCTGGGAGCAGGCTGGGAGCAGGCTGGGAACAGGCTGGGAACAGGCAGGGGGGGGGGGGATACACACACCTCCAACATTTATTATTATATATTCTCGTATAATCAGCCTCTTATGATGTATGTTTTATCATAGTCAATATAAAATATTAAACAAGTTAGAAAAAATACGATGTATAATTAGTAATTTGACATCAAAATTACATGACAAGTCGAATAATAAGGCATTTTTTTTACCCAGACCTCTCTACTGGGAGGAGGGTTGGTGGCAGGTAAGCTTAGCCATTGCCAAATTTACCATTGTTTTTTATTTAATCATTACAGTACTGATACATTATAAAAATTATTGTACTGTATTATATATGATAGGTACAGGTATTAATAAGCACAGAATATTACAGTAAACATATCTTTATTAGTAAATTAAAAACAAAGTAAAATTTTTTACAATGGTAATGGCGGCCTAGGGAGACGAGGAACCTTTTTGGGGTGTGTGCAGTCAGTTCCCCCCTTCCCTCTCTCCCTCCTCACCTTACTCCTTACTGAATTTTAAATGAAAGAAAACATTTTATAATTTGTATAATGAACATCCTTATAAATTACCGACTCATGAATTATAGGAATAGAATATGAATTATACTGTACAGTATATTAAGATAATGTACAAAACTAGATTTGGGTGTGTAGACCGGGGGAGATGACGGGTGGTAGAGGGAGGACAAGTGGACAACTTGCCTCCTGGCCCGTGCTGTCACCAAAATTGCAGTGCTGACTGTATTAAAGTTCATTTTGGTTCTGTTGACGTCTTAACACAGCTTAAATGCTGTGTTGTAGGTTGATTGTGTCCCATGTACAGCAATTGTACAAAAAATAGGAGAGAGCAACAGATGAACCTTGTAGCAGGACTGGTGCACTAAGCCTGGGGTGAGGGGGAGGTCATCTACAAGATGCATCAGCCAATAAGCCAATCACTGCGCGCGAGCCTATGACCTAAGTTAACTCGAGTGTCTCAGCCTCCTGCCACCGACGCACAGAGGAGCCGGGACTCGGGAGCATGACGCAATATTTCGTTATTTTTCTATACATGTTATAATACGTACAGTATTTAATATTTTATATTATCAACGATAAAACAAACACCATAAGTGGCTGATTATACGAGAATATTTACAGTAATAATAAATGTTGGAGGTGTGTGTATCGCTGTGTCGGTATTTATAAAATGCATTAATGAAAATGAGTGAAAATTAGAGGTAATAGATTTATAAATTGCAAAAAGTTGGATGGTCCATCATGATTATTATTTGTATTCTTTTCGTAAATACTGTACCGGGTAAACGTACGTATATTAAAAAAATTCCCTGAAACTCTCTTTATTTTATACCGTATTACTCATTATGGAGTCATCCATCATGCCACAAGTTAACTTGTGTTTCATGAACTATACACACGTATATGTAGTGACCTCTTGGTGAGGGAGGGAGGGAACAGTTGATATCTCCTACCATATGGACAGGACTGATTCCCGTCAGCTTACAGTTGCCATTTAGGGATTTTTCCAAAGCAATTATCCAATAGTATTTGGGATGAAATGAGAGGGTATTAGAGCTTATTGTACAGTAGAACGTCGATATAACACGAGATACATTCCAAGAGTGGTCGCTTTAAACCGAATTCGCACTAAATAGAAGTGTTGCTTCAATGGAATAATTTAGTTTGGTACTTGAGAGAAACACAAAATACTAAAAAGACTGAGAGTCTACCCAGAGCGCACCTCAGCCCATCTCCTAGAATAAACAAAACATTGTTTTTTGTATTATTATGTTAAAACAAACACTCATAAATCAACACAGCTAAAATTATGGGACGTGAAATGGTCTGTTTACTAGCGATCAGCTGATGGGAAGGGGGGGGGTGAGGTGATATGTTTGACAGTTGATGCCAAGGTCTAGTGCTTATTTATTTATCTGTCCTTAAGAGTGACTTAAGTTTTTCTCTTATAAAATGTCACTGAATTGACATGGGAGAATATAAGTAACATTGCTGGAATTCTTATAAAATAGTGATTAGTTTGAATATATACATGCTATAGTTCGCATTAGACATACAAATTTTAGTTCTAATTAATTTTATTACAAAGAGCTAAAATTTTTATCTCTTGTGCAAAAATATGACGTTTATATTCAAATTATTCGCTGTCTTACAAGGATTCTAGCAATGCAAATTATATTCTCTAACTTTAGTCTGTGATATTATATAAGATAAAACTGTAAGCCTACAACCACCAAACCCTGGCTGGGAAGATGAGGGGGTGGGGGGGGGGAGGGAGGGAGGGAGGGAGGGAGAGAAGGGTGATAGTGACATGTTTGACAGTTGGGGCCGAAGATCTAGTGAAGTATTTATTTGCTTATTTATGTCCTTTAGATTGAGTTTTGGTTTTTTGTTAATAAAATGTCACAGAAGAGACCGGGGAGAATATAATTTACATTGATGGAATTCTTATAAGATAGTGATTAATTTTAATATAAACATGCTATAGTTTGCACTTGACAAAAATTTTAGTACCTGTAATCATTTAGTACATTATTTTGAGTACATGTACAGTAAAGCTTTGCCCTTAGGACAGTGTAGCGTGCCCAGAGAAACATTAGGTGCAAAATTTAAAATATGATGGGCCAGATTGACTCGCGCAAAATAGAAAAGATTCGCTTTAAATTAAAACATTGTCCTTAATTGTGGGTGTCGCTTTAAATCGATGTTCTACTGTACCAAAACCTAATTTACCTGCACCTATTTTTTTTAAATAACTCGCTCAAGTCATTTTAAATTTGCCGCGTATTCGCCTGGCAGCAGAGTCACGTGTGATGCCTGGTGAGGTGCTTGCAAGTACTGTATTACTATAAAGTCACAGTTATATCAACATCAACAATTTTAATATTATTATTAATAATAATAATAATTATTATAATAATGTAATAATAAAGATTATTACTGCTAATGATGATGATAATGAAGTATTCTGAACAACAACTGTGACAACCTCCATCAAGCTTCCCGTGTACCACTTTCGCAGTTCACACCAGCACTACTTTTTTTCTGCTCTCATTTGCATTGTGTGTTTATCACGTAGCTTTTTAGTGTTAAACGCTGTCTCCCCCATCAAGCAAGTCTGGAAAATATCCATCTGCCTAACCTCCCCTGGGGCAACTAATGCTAAAAAGGCACAAAAAACAATCGCAATGGACGGAAAATTAGATGTGATCACCCGCCTTCAGAGAGGAGAGCGTGTGTCGGAGGTTAGCCGTGTACAGTAATACCCCGCTTTACACGGGTTTTTTTTAAGCGTTTCTACATTTACGCGGTACCCCGCCAGAACCGGAATGTTCACTTTACGCGGTGCATCTACTCACATACGCAGGAAGCGACGCGGGCAGGGTGCGCACAAGGTCGCCCAGTCATCAAAACATTACCGAGTTCTTCACCCGCCACCCACCACAGCCGGCCCAAGTCAGTGATAGAGAGGATATGGACTTATATGGACTTTGAGGGGTTTGACAAAGAGGCCCTGCAAGCCTCTGTGGTGGATAGTGATACAATTGATACAGGTGAGGGCCAATAATCTGCCCTCTGCCTCGGAACCAACCCCCCATCCCCGTGTGCCCAGCCATCTTTTCTACTTATGTAAGTGTTAAAAAACCTAATATTATTGATATTTCTCTTCATTATTAATTGTGTGTGCATACCATCATAAAATCAAGAAGTTATTTTTACTACAACGTAGGTATTGTGTCTGAAAAAGTGGAGTTTGGGGGTCGGCCAAGTCTCTATTTCAATTAATCCGATATGTTATGTTGTTCACTTTACGCGGGCCTCCGTGAGTTAAACTGACCGCGTAAAGCGGGGTATTACGGTACTTGGTTTAAGTGAGAGCACTGTTCGTATCATTTGAGACAATGTTGAGAAGATAAAGAACAGTGTATTTCCTATTGTTTTTCCTTTATTATCCGTTTTTTTTCTTTATGAATGAGTAAGGTAAAAGAATAATTACAGTGGTCCCTCAGTTAACGAACGGTTCGATTAACAAAATTTTGGTTAAAGAATTACCTCATGGTGCTTAAAACAAAGGCTCAGGCCACGCCAGCAAGCGCAGTGGAAGCATTTTGAACTAGGCCAATATAAAACTAAATGTACTTTATCGAATTAATGTAGACACGATTCATGAAGGTAAGGGACAATTATTAAATTTAAACTTATTGTAGATCATTTCTCAGTCTAAATATGTTACGTGTGACCCAAAGAAACTATTAGTTACCCGAAAGATGACGTCACTAGGCTAGGCGGCCGCCTTGGGGAGACGCGAGGCGGGCTGGGTCAGTAGCGCACAGGCGTTTGGCCCAAGCGGACGTCGTCCACATGTCTCTGCCAAGGAAAACGACCACGTAGCCTCGTCCCTTCCCACGCACGTTTCATCAGTAATGCAAGTAAGTTTTATTCGATCTCAGACAGTGTTTAGATAGGGCGGAGAAGAAGTTAACAATAGCTAACAGAGTGTCCTCTTGTAGGGTTTTCGAGAACCCACTCGGTCAGTCGGTCGGTCGGTCAACGAGTGTTTAGCGGTCGTATAGCCGGCCACGCACGAGGTGAACGGGTGTCCCTAACGACCACGTGGGATCAGCGTCCGCACTTGGTCGGTGGTCGTTCTGGGTCATCAAAGCTCCCCACCTTGGTTCATACATCTCTTCAGTCAGTCAGTGAAAAATCTCACTAACAGGAAAATAGAACCCCTCCCTCAGCTGGGCAGGGTTCACCTGCTGACAGTCACTCTCTTCCTGTCCATGGAGTACTGAGAGTAAACTGAGTGCAGCCTGAGTGAATGAAAGGTCACACACTGAGACCAGGAGTCTAGTGGGTACATAGAGACATTTATCTCCCCAGTATTGGGTGTATGTGATCGAATTAACCAAGTCCAGGTGTGTAATCAACACTCCTCATGGTTGATTGCACACGTGGGATGTAGGGGTTCTTCTTCAAGGTTGATGAATGGCTGTAACACCTTAAAGTATGGGTGTGTTCTGGACATATGGGTGAAGGTGGTAAAGTGAGATTAGTATAGTCAAGTACAGGTGTGAGATCAACGTTCCTCATGGTTGATTGCACACGTGGGATGTAGGGGTTCTTCTTCAAGGTTGATGAATGGCTGTAACACCTTAAAGTATGGGTGTGTTCTGGGCATATGGGTGAAGGTGGTAAAGTGAGATTAGTATAGTCAAGTACAGGTGTGAGATCAACGTTCCTCATGGTTGATTGCACACGTTGGATGTAAGAGTTCCTCTCCAAAAGTTGTGAAAGGCTGTTAGTACCTTAAAAGTACGGGTGCATTCGGAACCTATGTGTGAAGCATGTTACGGGTGTTGGTGGAGAAAAACATTCATGACTCCTGAAATCTAGAGAGAGTAATGAAAGAAACAGCAGAGCACCCGCCTGCCTGATGGGTCATGAGTGATTTTCTCGGTTTCTTGTAAATGCCTGCCCCTTGGCGGGTTAGTAGTCACGACCTTCGGGTTCTGGGTAGTTAGGATAGTTAGGGTTATAGTATTTTGTGGGTCATTCCAGACAGGCTATGAGTGATCCATGTTCTTGTGTAGTATGACTAAAATCGGGATTTCTATTTCTCAGTGATTGCTATTATTTTGTCTGAGGCCATTAAGGCATGTTCATTGGTGCAAGTAATATTTTTTTTAATTTTTTATGTGCCACTAAGTGGTGTAAGATAACGAAGGAACTGTTTCAGATGAGTTCCTCGCTCTAGTGTAGGTAGCACTGCTGCCTTAGTAGTCCTCTCCAGATGCATTTAATGTTTTGCAATAATTTTTGATACCATGTATAACTTTTGTTTCCCATTGTAATGTTTTTAAGCCACACTAAGATGTACTCTACTGTTGGTGTACCATTATTGATAAAGCTACGGTCACGGAGAATAATTTTATTTAATTGTGTTTGTGCTGGTTCGAGACACACACACGTAAAAGAAATAATTGTCCTAGGGGCAAACACATAAAGGAAATATACATTTCTTTGCACACAAGTAAAAATGTAACCCCCCCCTACCCCCCTGGTATGCAAATGATATTCACAGATTTGGCTATTTGCAGCCATTTCGTGAGCCAAACCCCTACAAATTTTAAGGGCATGCTGTATTTTAAATATTTTTGGACCATCTCACCTCAGGTAGTTTCCTTAAATTAAGTGATTCAAGATGTATAAAAGGACTTGGGCTTTGATATAGCGCACCTCGGGTATCTGTTCCGAATTACGTATATTTCCGACTTAAAAACATCCTCAGGAACAGAACCCATTCGTAATCCGGGGACCCTCTGTATTGAACAAATTTTGGGGGTTCATTTTATACCAAAAACTACCCTGGCTGCTCACCAATTATTACAATATAGAGAGATAATATTATAGTAAATATAATACTCACACATCACAGTCAAACATATTCCTAATTTTGAGGCAAGAGGTGGGAGGGACATTGGGAACATATTGTGGTCCAAGAGTATCAAAGGCTGGTCCCTGCCACATCTTGGTGGGGGGACGTCCTACACCACCGTCACCTCCCAGGGAATTGCTCGGGGAGTGCGGCATACCAGACGCCCACCGCCAAACTTCACAGTCTTCACCGCCAACTGCCTGGATTTCACGTCGTACCTACAAGAGACAAGGCCGTGTAGACAAATACTTGAAGACCATAGAACACTGCTTATTACATTAAAAATTTTGGTACCATTTGTTAAGTTACATACAATATAAAAAGTTCAAATATGTCTCATATAAGTTAAAAAAAATAAAACTAAACTTTGATATTGAGTAAATAAATAATAAATTCCAATATAAAAATTATTAAGTTAATTTCATGTGTATCCACAATCCTTGACATGTCAGTTAATAACAAATACAGTAAGTGGATTAATTGATTGATTTATTTATTATGGTAATTACATCTCTGGCAACACAACAGCTCAAGACATATACAGTATCACAGAATTAAAATTACGGCTTAAAAGACTAAAATAAAATAATGCAAGGTAAAAACACAATTAATTAATAACATAGAACTTTCATAAAGACCATTTAAACGTTAATAAATAAAACTCAAAGGTTGTGTAGAAGGCAGGCTTCCTCCACAAAGGAGAGAACATCCCCTACCGTGCCCCCCCCCCCCAGCACCAAAGAGAGACGGTAAGACCCATCTCTCTTTGGTGCTGGGAGAGGTGCTTAATATAAAGACCTCTGAGACTGGGACACTCCACCAGGAGGTGTTGAACAGTCAATGGGACCAGGCAGTTATCACAATGGGGAAGGGGCGCCCTCTCAAAAAAAAAAAAAAAAAAAAGTCAGCCGTGTGTGGTCAAAGCGGAGGTGGGCCATAGCAGTCTCCCAGCAGCGCGACAGTCCCTCAAATCCCCAGGCACTCAATGCAGGATGGATGTCACAGAGCTTGTTTGCTTCGATAGCATCCCTCCTGCATTTCAAACTCAAGCGAATGGCAGCTCTTATTACTGTTTCATATCAGAGCCGAGAAGCAGCTGCCTTCACCACAGCATCAGCACACTCCTTCCCCTTCTCCCCACATTGGCCAGAACCCAGCAAAAACTGACTTTCCAGCCCCGACGTTAGATGAGAAACAGCCACTGTAAAATATCTATAACTAAGGGATGGGGCAATGAGACACTAGCTAAGGCCTGAAGAGCACTACGAGAATCACTAAAAACTGTAAAATCTTACAGTAAAGGGAACACAACTTCCATCACAGTATACAAGTCCACTTAAAAGGGAACAAATTAAAGAAAAAATGGTTGACAATAAATTTTTAAATTTCATTGTAAAATTTTCATGAAGTATTTCAGCAGTCTGTGGTCAAATGGAAATGCTATTAAGTCCAGCCATTAAGCACAATAAATGTTCACTTTTTTATAGAAGCATGAAATTTGACAGTGGTAGAGTTTTATGTATTGAACAACTTCTGATATGGAGGCAAGCCAGGAAATTCCTTATTTGGAGAACAGCCCAGAAAATCCATAATGACCACTGGTGTCACCTACTGAAGTGGCCATATCTCCCTCCCTAGATTAGGTATGACAGTGATTTTGGTGCCCATGATCAAGTTTTTGGGGTCAAGGAATCCGTGTCTGACTTAAAAATTAAAATTTTATTTAACTCTTTAAGATCAAGATACCGGGAAGTATATAGCAAGTGGGTCAGAGGTGTATTGCTTAATTATTATATATGACCTCTGTTAATCCGGCAAAAGGGATGGTCCGGCAAGGTTCAGGAACCAAAGGTGCCAGAAAATCGGTGGTGTACCTGTACTGTACTGGGCCAAATTTTTTATTTGTTATTAGAATTATAAAACTTGGCACCATACTTATACTTGATATGCTAGAACCACAGTTTATCATATTCAAACTTGTGATAGCAATAAGAAAAAGATTTCAAATGCATGCGCTGGCTTTAACAAAGTTGATGCTTTGGGTGTTTGGACTGAATCACGTAAATTACTCTAGGTGGCTGTCTGTTCATATAAGAGACAAGTTTACTGACTGAAATGCACCCAGGCATTTTTTAGGCTTTTTCACCAGGTGCAATTACAGTGAATAAAACAAACAAACCATTTTCGAACCTTTCACTGGATCATGCTCATGAACAGCTAATTGCTTCTGTAAAGAGATGGAGGGACAATTGGTTTCACTGAAAACCCACCAGTCCTCAGATGCTGCATGATAGCTGGGCCAGAGATTGCAAGAATGGTCCAAGAGTATGATGAAGTTACTGGTCTTGGGGAACATTTTAAATATGGAAGCAGAGAACATGAACAGGCTGCCTTCCAAAAGCAAATGTTGGCACTGGTTGAGGTTTTCAGCATTCTTGGTAATCCCTTGATGAAGACAGTGGTGAGCTGTATGGTCTAGAATCCAAAGATGTAATGCCCAAAGAAACAGTTGAAGGTGTGAAGAATGTGGAAAAAATCGGTGCCGAGCAGTATGATGAATTTGTGTGGGAAAGATTCATCAACCGAACACAACCCACTACAGATCCAATTAACAAGAGCAAGTTGTCTCTCCATAACTGCACTTAAATCTAAATCAAACCTTGACGGCCAAGTCATGGCACCCCAGAAGGATCGTACTCTGTTGTGTCGGGCAATTTGGAGGAATATTTTAAATATGAAAACCAGCCAAGGCCTTGGCCACCATCTTTAACAAACAAGCTGGTTAATGTTATACCAGTGGTGCAGGCACCTGGCATGACACTTTGTGACTATGCAAAGAATTTTTAAGAGCTTAAAATCTCAGAACTGTGGATCGCATTTAAGAGTGGGAATCATATTAAAGAGATTCCAATCCAAGACATCCTCAATAAATTTGGGAGTGAAAAGGCAAAGCCTCTTCCATGCTTTATCTGGCTATGATACAACTTCAATCTTTGCAAAGAAGGAAAAAAAGCATGTTGGGACACTTGATCAGTTTTTCCAGATCTTACAATGTTTTTCATCTCACTGTCCTCTCAGCCAGACACACTGTCTTCCCTAGAACAATATGCTGTAGTTCTATTGTATGATGATCATCCGTCACCTTTGATGGATGTCAACACAGCAAGGCAAAGAATGTTTGCCAATCACTCGGGCACATCAAAAGAAATACCTTATGAAGCAGCTGTCCTTAAACAGCACATTTTGAGTATCAAGCTAGCTAGGTATGGACACAGTCACTAATTGCAGATCCTCGACTGCCCGATCCAAGAAACTGGGGTTGAGAGAAAAGCACCGAGTATTGTAAAATGTGGTTGCTGAGTTATAAAGTAACTAAATAAATTTATTTGAGTACTACACTCAAGAAACATTTTTGGGTATTTACTTTTTAAAAAGTATTCAATTTTTTTAATACTTTTACTTTTACTTAAGTATGGTTTTCTAATACAGTGGTCCCTCGGTTAATGAACACAATTCGTTCCAGAGGGTCGTTCGTTAATGGAAAATTTCATTAACCGAATCCATTGTTTTAATGGGATATTGGGAAATTGGTTCCAGCTCACCGAAAAGTACATACAAAGTAAAAAAAAAAAAAAAAATGCAGTAAAGTACACTTACTTTGAGGTGTGTATGTAGAAGGTTCCTGGTTGATGATGATGATGGAAATTCGAAGTGGGGGTGGAGAAGAAGAGAGAAGAGAAGGAAGTGGGGATGGAGAATAAATCACCTTTCAGGGGACCCATGCTTGATGCCGTCATTTCACCAATAAAATTTTCAGTTCACTAGGTGTAATTCAAGATTATTTAATTTAAATCAATACTGCACTGCGTTATATATTTTCAATATGTTAACTAAATATCAGAATGACCAATAATTTCAATGTAAAAATGCAAAAATATTCAAAACACCAACAAAATAGATGTTCACTCCACTGTCAACAATGCCCAACTGACGCCTGTTGGCTGAGTCAAGCATCTGATGGGCACACAAAAAACTAGTTCCCTGTACTGCATATATTATCAATATGTTAAATAAATGCTAAAGTGACTAAAAATTTTAATATAAAAAATTAAAAAATATTAAAGAGCACAACTTTATTGATATTTACTCCACTGGAAACGAATGTAAACATAGAACAGATTACTGAATTGGCAGACTAGCCCATCAGCTAATCAGCTGATGCTCAAAACAAAACGTGATGTTTGTAAGGATTTTGTTAATCAAAGTTTTGTTCGTTAACCGAATTGAAGATCCTTATGGGAGGTAATTCACAAACCGAAATTTCGTTAATCGAACCGTTTGTTAACTGAGGGACCACTGTACAGTAGACACTTGCCATTCGCGGTAAGCAGTTGGTGGCTAGCTTGCAAGCCTTTTCCCGCAGCACAACGATTCACCTCACGCAGCATCACATGTTGTACTCTCAAAAGTTTAGTGTTTCTGTGTGAAATGGCCCCTAAAAGGCTGCCTAGTGTCAGTGCTACTGATGCTGGTGGGGTGAAATGTAAAAGGCAGAAGTCAGTGATGACCCTGAGAAAGAAAGTTTTATTATTAGATAAGTTAAAAGAGGGGACGAGTGCTGTCACGACTGGTCAGTTGTTTGGTATAGGAATACAGTAGTGCACTAAGGTAGTATAAGTTGCTATTCGCAGTTTTTCCAATTCGCGTCATTTCTGAACCTATCCCTCGCGAATGGCAAGGGTCTACTGTACTTTTACTCCAATACAATAGAAAAAACAAAAATCGTTACTTGTTACACGACCCAAACAATGAGTTTTAATGTCTGTGGCAAACAAATAATACTTTATGTTATTTAATTAACTAATTAATTATTAACCATAATAAAGGAGTTTTGTGGGTGGAGGGTGATGTCAGGTCGGGTCAGGTGGCAGTGGCCATGACAGCGGACTTTCCCTTTGATCTTCCTGTGTCCATTAGCACCTTGACCACCCACCTCACCTGGCCTACCCTCTTATCCCCTCTCTTCTCCCCACCTTTCCATCAGGGCCTTGGTCTTCCCATTAGACGTCAGTTGCTCTTTGCATATACCTGTACCTTAAATTAATTTCAAAGAGACTGTGAGTCTAAAATGCTTTACATAATTCCATCTTAGATATAAAGCCTGTATCTATACATGTGTGTGAGACCGAGTGTAATTAAAATTCTGCTTAGATAACTACGTACCACTAAACCCACCCCCCCCCCACCCAAAAAAGTACTCACCAGATGTTACGTGGTGCGAAAAATTCAGCCACTTATAAAATAGAATAGAAAAGTGACGTCACCAGAGTCACCCCCCCAATTAGAGGGACAGTTCATGTTGAGTCTTAGTCAGACTCAGTCACTATGGAGGCAAGAATCATCCACAAACTCCTCAACTGAAGGAGCTTGATAGCTACTTGGCATGCCCAGGGGATGAAATGGAGCTACTGAGGTGTTTCCCAACATTATGTGACTTATCTCTCAAGCTGAACACCCCACTACCTGCATCTGCTGCTTGTGAGTGTCTGTTTAGTCGTGCTGGGCTTATTATTTATTATTTAATTAATTTATTACACCCCAGGGGGCAACAACCCTAGTCACAAGACCATGTGGTCAAACAATGATACACTGATACTCGTGTCTCGCAGGAAACACTATGACTTGTGATATGGAGACAATATTGTTTGATTCAGGACAATGGGAGTTAGCACCCACCAAAGCGTGGGTAGATTACAAGAATTAAATCTAAATTAATACGTATAGGTAGGTGGTGACCTATAGTGGTTAGTGACTCTCCCTGAGGTAGGAAGTTCCTGACGGTGGGACAGTCAAGGCAATACAGTAGTGATGAAGGGTGTTAGTGTTGGGACAGTTACAAAGTTACAGGAAGAGAAGTGCAGGTCATCACCTGCCTCAGATACTTACCAGACAGGTTGTATCCTAACCTAATGTGAGGAGAGACAACATTTTGTCTGCGAACCATAAGTGCATGTTGATGATACTTATGTGGATAAGGAAGAAAGTAATCATAGTGTTGGTTGGATATATTTTCAGTCCATTCACCATCCCTGTGATGGATTGTAGGGAGAAGAGCGGCTGAACGTATTCTCTTTCAGTAGGTCATGCTGTGCTTATATTTTGGCCTAAAAGATCCTGATTGGGCAGCCATAAATTTGAGACTCAGTTATTTATTGATCTCAATAGAATGATTTGCAAATAAATATGTGTAATGCTATGTCTTAATTTTATCTTTAGTTCAATCGTTTTTTATAATTTACTGTGGATATATTTTTTTTATATTTGAGACAAATAATAATTTTGTTGTTACTTTTTACTTTCAGTACTTGAGTACTTTGAATGAGATACTTTTTTACTTCTACTAGAGTACATTGATCTTTGGATACTTTTACTTCTACTGAGTAACATTTTGCCAATGTAACAATACTTTTATTTCAGTAACAAAGTTCAGTACTTTTTATAACTCTGTGTGGTTGTCAGAAGGCAGGTCCAAGAAATGCAAATGTTCAAAGTCAGAATTTAAGTGCACAGGCCTGTGTACTTGTGATAAATTGCTACAATGAAGTTATTGTTACTGGATGAATGTACATATTTGTCTAGAGCAGGGGTTCTCAACCAGGGGTTTTCAGGGGGGAACTGATACTAATATGGAAATAATAAAGGATTTTCAGTATTATATGCATATTATTTGGAATGCACTTTTTGAGGCAGACAATCTTGGAAAGGAGGAGGGAATGACATTCTGACATATGGTGAAAGGGGTGCATGGGGCAAACAAGGTTGAGAACCACTGGCCTAGAGTCTAACAACCTTACGATGTCACATTTGTTTACTGCTTTAGCAAATTAATAAAGGCTGTAATACATATATATTTAAATTTTATGTAATTTGAATTAGACATATTGATCAGAATACAAGGTCATATTAAATACAGTCAAATTCTTCCTACCTGAGCAAGCATACACAGTAGCTGTTGATTTTCTTAAAGAGTTTAATAAAATTTTAATTTTTAAGTCAGACACAGATTCCTTGACCCCAAAAACTTGATCATGGGCACCAAAATCACTGTCATACCTAATCTAGGGAGGGAGATATGGCCACTTCAGTAGGTGACACCAGTGGTCATTATGGATTTTCTGGGCTGTTCTCCAAATAAGGAATTTCCTGGCTTGCCTCCATATCAGAAGTTGTTCTATACATAAAACTCTACCACTGTCAAATTTCATGCTTCTATAAAAAAGTAAATGAAATGCCCAATATTTTTACCTTAACTGCTAGAGTATAAGCATGTTATGATAATCAGAAAGTGACACACTGGCAACCCCCACGATACAGAATCATGGGTTTGGAGATTTGCCCTCACAGAATTTTAAAATTATGAACCAAAAATTAACGATACGGAAGAAAATCGCCCTTACAGAGTTTTGGTAAATTTTATAAATTTTAAAACATAAAAATCACCATACGGTGTATAACATAGAAATTCACCAAAATTATAAAATTTATTTTGTGTGGATTCTTGGTAGTAGCTAAAAGATGGTTGCCAGCAGCCACAACAACAATGGCACTCCTCAGTTAGAATTCTATCCCCAGTTTATGTTCAGTTATGACATCTGTGTTACTGTGTACCTTTACTTAAGATGAGTGAAAATAGACCATCAAGTTCAAGTGAAAGCAGTGGTGGTAAAAGATTCCATAAGGAATTGTGCTGGACATTAAACTCAATGTTTTAAGGAGGTAACTCCCAGTAACTTTGATCACACCACCTCACCTCACCACCTCCTGCAGCACTCAACATCGTTTCTGATCAGTTAAATTCAAGTGTGTACATTTATTAGCATGTTACATCATGGATGAATTATTATGTGTGTCTATTTTCATTCATATACTGTATGTGCGTGTTATATTTTTGGACCAAAATTTTTCCTTGGGAACGCATCTCAACTTAGATAATGGGAGTCAATGGGAAAAATGGTTTCACGATACAAAATTTTGCAATGCAGAAAGATTTTCAGGAGCGTAACCCTTCTGTAACCCAAGGTGTGCCTGTGATTTAAGTCAAATTCTAACATCAACAAGAACGACACGATAGGATTACGTACTCACATCAGGATATCACTCAAGTAACCTGTTCAACGGAGGCAACCTGTAGTACAATATAAAAATTAAGTTGTATCCTAAAGCCCCAAATTTTCAAAAGTCAAAGTTTCAGCAAAAATTTACACCTTTCATCTCTCCTTCCAATATTCTTCCATTTCTTTTTTATTCTTATGGAATTTTGTCCACTCTTTTTCACTTCTTGTGTTTAATTGTTCCTCCTCACCTCCGTGATGTTCCTGATACTACACAACCAAACCTGTACAGGCCCGGGGAACCTTTTCCCATGATATATAACCTGAAAAAATGATGGTTCAGTTTTTTGTTTCACTTGCAAACTCTTCCTTGCTATATATCAAGACAGCCAAAGCCAAATAACAAGAATCTATCTTCATTTGCTGTAATTGATGGTTTCTGCTATGGTACATCAAGGTCCGAAGAAACACACGTCAGCTTTTTCCACACCACTTCTCACGTAATAGTACCACTCGTCACCACCTTGTTACCTCATAAAAACCACTAATCCACACACACTCCTCATATTCTGACTGTCTGTCCCCCGAGAGGACCTTCAACCCCATCTTTTCATCCCTATTTTAGTTTTTTTCCTCTCTATCATTAAGTGTCCACCTCTACATTATAAACTACAGTGGTCCCTCAGTAAACGAACGGTTCGATTAACGAAATTTCGGTTAACGAATTACCTCCCATAAGGATCTTAATTCGGTTAACGAACAAAACTTCGATTAACGAAATCCTTACAACAAACACGTTTTGTTGTGAGCATCAGCTGATCAGCTGATGGGCTAGTCTGCCAATTCAGTAATCTGTTCTATGTTTACATTCATTTCCAGTGGAGTAAATATCAAGAAAGTTGTGCTCTTTAATATTTTTGCATTTTTTATATTAAAATTATAAGTTATTTTAAATTTTAGTTAACATATTGAAATTATATACAGTACAGGGAACTAGTTTTTCGTGTGCCCATCAGCCGCTTGACTCACCCACCAGGCGTCAGTTTGGCTTTGTTTACAGTGGAGTGAACATCGATTTTGTTGGTGTCTTGAATATTTTTGCATTTTTATGTTAAAATTATTGGTCATTCTGAAATTAAGTTACCATATTGATAATATCTAGCGCAGTGCAGTGTTTATTTAAATAAAATAATCTTGAATTACACGAAGTGAACTAAAAATTTTATTGGTGAAATTACTGCATCAAGCATGGGTCCCCTGAAAGGTGATTTCTCCTCCATCCCCACTTCCTTCTCTTCTCCCTTCTCCACCCCCACTTCTAATTCCCATCACCATCATCAACCAGGAACCTTCTACATACACACCTCAAAGTAAGTGTACTTTGCATTTTTTTTTACTTTGTATGTACTTTTCTGTGAGCTGGAACCAATTACCCAATATCCCATTGAAACAATGGATTCGGTTAACGAAATTTTCGGTTAACAAACGACTCTGTGGAACGAATTGTGTTCGTTAACCGAGGGACAACTGTATTTTTACCAGTCTTTCACTAGCAAAGACCACGAACAAGACTATTCACAATTTCAGCCTTCAGAGCACACCAGCAGGTTACCCCGGCCCCTTCCCAACATAATTTCAGGGTGGTAAAACTTCCGGCTTGTTAAGTAGGTGGCCAAACTTCATGTGAACACTTGAATGGCATTGTTAGGGGTCTCAACTACATCACTACCACATCTACTAGGGTCCAATATATATATATATATATATATATATATATATATATATATATATATATATATATATATATATATATATATATATATATATATATATGTATGTATGTATGTATGTATGTATGTATGTATGTATGTATGTATATGTATGTATATATGTATGTATGTATGTATGTATGTATGTATGTATGTATGTATGTATGTATGTATGTATGTATATATGTATGTATGTATGTATGTATGTATGTATGTGTATGTATATATATGTATATGTATGTATGTATGTATGTATGTATGTATGTATGTATGTATGTATGTATGTATGTATGTATGTATGTATGTATGTATGTATGTATGTATGTATGTATGTATGTATGTATATATGTATGTATGTATATATATGTATGTATATATATATATATATATATATATATATATATATATATATATATATATATATATATATATATATATATATATATATATATATATAACACCTCAACCTGCCAGGATCTCTCTCTCTCTCTCTCTCTCTCAAACATACCCGAGATTCACAATGATCAATAAACTGCACAGCTTTATCCCACAGGTTCTTCTTGGCACGGCGGTCTCTTGGGCCGATGAGGGAATCTCGAACATGATTTATGGCGACGAAATCTTTCCCAGATGGCCCACCAATGCCTCCCAACACTTCCAAAATTTGTTCTATCAATTCATAAACCTAAAAGATAGAAAGAAAACAATATTTCAGTGAATGGGGATCAATGAAGGGAATAAGGGAGTACAGTACATACGATTTGTGAAAGAGGAAGACATGGGACAGAATTGGGAGGAAGGTGTTGGCAGGTAGAAGCAGTGTGGTGGGGGGACCTTCTACGATATACGAGACAACTTAACTGCAATAAGTGGAAGGATTCAACAGTCCTTTCTACATTACTGATTCCTTATTCAATAATGAATCCTTTTATCAATAATCACAAACACTCTCAATTCTCATAAGTGTTTAGATATTGTTTTATAGCATTTTGAGATAAACGCACTAAAACTGTACAAGGAAAGTGGTAAAAGCTGTAGTTTTAAGAGAATGTCAAGTGTAAGAACTGCTTTTGGTACTAGCATATAAGTATATGAAGTTTTAAACTAAAGAAATTCATTAGGAAGTTATTACACCAAAGACACAGGGAAAGTTAATAAGGAGATTGACTCTTGTGTCTGGCCATATCATTAAACTACTTCTTCTCTGGGATATCAATAATGTTTTACTATTATTTTTCAGGTACAGTATGGCCTTGACTATTTTAATACACACAAACCAAATTATTTATTACACTTAGTGACTTAGTAACATTTCATAAGATAATGTAAACACTAGTAAATACAAGAATGGATCTACAATACCCAGTTCTTATTTCTGGTGGCGTGTGTGTGTGTGAGACTCTTAAAACAGACATCATAAGGTAAACTAAAGGATGGATAATAATTTGGACAGTTTCTGTTTCTTAGTGACATCCTCCTGTAACATGATCCTCTTGTACCCATACAACTCATAATACTGGGACCATGACTCCCCTGCCCTCACTAAAGTCTCAATATATTATGAGATGCACCTTGCTGATATCTCTAATACACTCTGGTGGCCATGGCATAACATATCCTGAAGTCAATCACACAGCAGGAGTATGGTGGACTAGCCAACAGTTGTGGTTCCTAAGGTACAGTCAGCTCCACTTCTGTGTTTACTACCTAGCAATACCAATCCTCTCTCTCCCTGAGGAATGAACCATGAACTCTGAAATGTGAATTCGAAGCATTCGCTAGTGAGCGGAAGGGAGAGAGGATGGCTGTCTTTCTATGGGGGTTACTGGGGGTGAGGGGGGGTGAGAAGGGAAAGTGTACAGTAGATCAGTTGGAAGAGATTACAATACAGAATAATGCTTTGACAATACTGACAGGGTTTCCCTAGATGATTACGTCTAGCTGGTCAGATGAAAATATTAAAGTTTCAATAGGATGAGAGGGGGATGAATTCATGCTCTAACTAAGGTGTTCCTTTGCATTTATGAGCAAATGGATTAGGCATAAAATTGAGTCTGTATCTTGTAGAAGCAGTGAAGTTTTGTTTAACCTCTTCACCACGTTATGGAACTTCCTCAGCTGAATAAAATCATCTGGCAGCAGCCAAAATAAAACAGATAAGAAGACAGTATATACAGAAGGAGTTAATTAGCAATCTAAACAATCAGGAGGTGGCCACCAAATAATTATTGTGATACAAACTTGATGCGGACACAAATATAGTTGAGTTGGCAGCTGTCCAGTGTTAACATGAAACAAAGATGATGATGAAATAAGATGGAAAAACTACAGGTATACAGTACAAGGAAAACCACAGACTTGCAAAGGGATAAACCCAAACCTTAAAATTGTGAAACACCATTATAGATTATGGCGAAAGTTGTCTATAGTTCACTATGGAACTCAAATACCTCCTCTAGAGTTAATGGTGTCCTGCAAATGCCTAGTAAACTCCTGGGCATTGTATGAGTTGCTCAATGTAGCTCAATTCTTAGTCAATCTTGTAAAGAACTCAAAGGATGTTGCACGGGCAAGGATTATCAGAAATCTGAAAGCAGCAAGAACTCCGAGGATGTTACAGCACCTAAACCTAAAAATACTCACCTGTTGTTTTTCCTCTTCAGCCTTGCGTTTGTGATATCGGACACAGTAGAATGCGAGCCAGGCAGTGATGATAACTGTAAGAAACAGAGTAAGATCATACATTCCAATTAGTCAACACATCATCTTAGTTGTAGGTCAAAGGGGTTCCATTCCTAATACGAGTACAGTATAAGCCAACAATCCGTTAGGGATAAGACTCTTCATGACTAGGGCTCATTAGGACCAAATCCCAATCCTAATGGTTAGGTTTGGTACGTTAGGGCCTATTACAACTGGGACTTAATATGACACCATTTACTTAAAACTTCTCAATTATATAAAAATTTAAAAATATTAAATTAACTTTAACCATCTTTCCATTCCACTTATGTCACATATTATTAATGATGTTTTATTTTCAATATGCCAGTTCACACACAACACAAAAATGTTCAAGAGGTCAATGATAAAGTATTACAATAACTGTAGTCACTAGATACTGTTCTTTGTGTACCACTTGCTTTCTGAAAGTCTCCATTGATTTGCAGGATGTTCACACACAAAACTCCAGGTTGATCAAGACAAAATGGATGATGCCACAACATGACCAAACAATAATCATGGGTGACAAAACATTAAATAAATATAATGGCTCACAAAACTAATGGTCCTCATCATCCCTGGGCTGTGTCAACATGTTAGGAACCTCTAAAAAATTTTACATCCATTTCTCACGGTGTAATAAGAAAATAAAAACAAGTCTGAAGTAGAATTCCTCCAGAATAAAGACTAATTTCTTATTCATTACTTATGGGTTCCCATTATCTTTGTCATCAAGTGTATTTTAGCGAGGACTACAGTACTGTACCCAGGTTTATGAAACTTTTCTATCTGCTCAGGTTATTCATATCCACTGTACAGTTCTAGCATTTGTCCATGTTCAAATGGTCATAATATTAACAATCCATCTTCGATAATTTGCGTTAAAGATGCTAATATATTACGACCACACCCCTAATTGGGATGTAAACAAACCCACATAACAATATTCATCACACTGCCAACTTGGAATATGGAACACATCACTCACTTCATCTGACAGCCGAGGTGTCATCTACTCAAACACTGCCTCGTGGCTATCTGGTGAACTACAGTCCAGCCATTGTTTCTTCTTGGTTACATGTGTGTGTAAGAAATGGAGCTCAATATTTGCTGGTCATCTTTTATGTGTGTGTGTGAGTGTGCGTGTGATAAAAATCACCCGGCAATCAATGTACTCGTCAACGATAAACATGCTGCTTTACCTGACTGGCAGAAAAACCCTCAGTCTCGGGCCAAAGCTGATACCTTCCCTCAAGAAGAAAGCGGCGGCACCAGCGGGAACTTTGCAATCTAAAGAACACTGGTTTAAAAATAAAGCACGTGAAAAACAAATACAGTACTTGCAGATCAGCACAAGATGCACGAATTTTTCAATTCCACTAAAACATTGTATGGGCCACCTACTCATGGCGCGCACCCCCCCCCCCCTCATCCGATGGTAACTCCTTAATTAAAGACAATTAAGGCATCCTTCAGCGCTGGAAAGAGCACTACCATTCACTGCTCAACCGAAACACCGATGTGGATGCCCTGACTACCCAGCAGGTGCCTCAGCATCCAGAGCTGACCCACCTCAGTTACCCTCTATCCCTGGATGAGGTAGCTACTGCCATCAAACAAATGAAAAATAACAAAGACTCAGGGCCTGATAGAATCCCAGCCGAGGTGTATAAAGCAGGAGGACCTCTGCTTACCAGCTGTCTCCACTCTCTCCTGGAGAATATATGGGAAAAGGAGGAAATCCCCCAAGCTCTTAAAGACGCCTCCATTGTCAATATTTGTAAGAACAAGGGAGACCGGTCAGACTGTGGCAACTTCCGTGGGATCTCGCTGCTGTCCATACCTGGCAAGATTATCGCCCAACTCCTCCTAAACAGACTTCTTCCTGAGGCAGAAAACTTCCTCCCAGAATCTCAATGTGGCTTTAGACCATCACGTGGCACCACTGACATGGTCTTTGCTGCCCGTCAGATGCAAGAAAAGTGCAGAGAACAGCGTCGTGACCTGTACTTGGCTTTCATCGACCTAACCAAGGCCTTCAACTTGGTCAGCAGGGAAGCCCTCTGGTGGACCCTCAGCCGTTTTGGCTGCTTACCAAAATTCATCGCCATTGTGAGGCAACTCCATGATGGCATGAACGGCAGTGTCCTGCACAATGGCACCCAGTCTGAGTTCTTCCCCCATCCAAATGGGGGTTAAACAAGGGTGTGTACTGGTACCAACTCTCTTTTCCATTTTCTTGGCTGCCTTCCTTACTCGTGCCAGTGCCAATTTAGCCACCTGGGTAAACATCGAGTATCGGATGAAGGGTCTTTTCAACATAAAACGACTCCAGGCAGGAACAAAAGTGTTGGCAGCTTCCATTACTGAACTATGCTGACGACCTCACCCTTGTTGCTCACACTGAACACCTACGCAGATGCGTATGCACACTTCGGCCTTGAGGTGAATGCACGTAAGACTCAGATTCTCTTTCAGCCTGCCCTTGGTTCAGTCACACCTCCACCATCCATCCAGCTTAACGGTACTACCCTCTCCAATGTTAACCCACTTTCAGTATTTCAGCTCCCACCTGTCCACCACCGAGGACATCGATGAAGAGATTCATCATCAGATCAGATGTGCATCTTAAGCCTTTGGCAGACTCCAAAACTGTGTCTTCAGCTGTAGGGAGCTGAAATTATCTACAAAGTTACACGTATATCGCTGCTGCCGGTGGGTGTGTGGGTGTGTTTACAGTGAGAGGACATCACTAAAGTTCACATTGTACTGTACTCTGTTTTAGTGACTGAAGGGCTATCGCACTGATTCCCCAACCCGACAATGGATGATTTGACATTGCATCAGACCAGTAATATGAGACCACTAATCCCCCACCTCACTTCCACATGCAAATGAGAGAAAAGTTTATATACAATGGGCAGACCTGATATTGCATCAGGTCAGGTCAGTAACCACACCTCCATCACAGTTACATATTGTATTCAGGATATCGGACAGTGTGCTCCAACTGTAGGCTCAAGATGACAGCAGTAATATACATTATTTTCTTTATTCATAACTAACATTATTTTCTTTATTCATAACTAGCAGAAACGCGCTCATTCGCTAGGCCACGGTAGGACGCCACCCCCCGGGAGGCTCCACATTGTCTCACTGTTCAGTCCCCATAACTTCTTCTTTCATCAATAGTTCATTAACGGTGTATGTAAGTTCTACCGTGTTTTTCACTACAACAGTACAGCAAAGTATATTTTTTTAGCATTAAACTGTTATTATTTTATTGTCTAATTATCACTACATATAACACCACCCATCATCACTACATATAACATCATCCATCATCACTACAAATAACAGCATCCATCATCACTACATATAACAGCATCCATCATCACTACATATAACAGCATCCATCATCACTACATATAACAGCATCCATCATCACTACATATAACAGCATCCATCATCACTACATATAACACCATCCATCATCACTACATATAACACCATCCATCATCACTACATATAACACCATCCATCATCACTACATATAACACCACCCATCATCACTACATATAACAGCATCCATCATCACTACATATAACAGCATCCATCATCACTACATATAACAGCATCCATCATCACTACATATAACACCATCCATCATCACTACATATAACACCATCCATCATCACTACATATAACACCATCCATCATCACTACATATAACACCATCCATCATCACTACAGATCGGTAAAGTAGTTTCCGAGGTTCTCGTGCGGACACACCACAAACAGACAGACTTCTTTGTTTTATATAGATAGATATATTGTACAAGTACCTGTACAGTAGTGTTTGCATAAATAAATACTGTACAGCTCTTGTGTTTGTCCGTGTGAGATGCATAACTTAGACTTGGGAAAGCTTTCCCCAGTAGAGGGAAGAACATTCTACTGTCGTGGTTGTGAAACAGCTTCATCTTGAGGTGTCTCACACGCCCGTATCATAAAGATTTTTAGTTTTTAAATTTATTTATTTTACCAAATGTTAAGATAAATTATTCTTGAATATTTTTGGAAAAAAAAAATTGTCACTTCTTTCTTGGAGTTGATTTTATAGACTCTGGTATCAACATTTTGTGTTGAATTATTTTCTTTAAGGCTTTCTTATTGAAAAAGTCTTGTAGAAAATTTAATCAGGGTCATTATGGTATGAAATTCATTTTTCTAACACAATTATAGCAGATGCTGTGAATAAAAGTTCTGCACTTTTTGCTAGCTATATACTCCTATATACTGTATATTTGCTACTTAGCTTTCATCTTTTTTAAGGATATCTTCAGGGCATAAGACCCACAAAGCTCCCATCCTGACAATGAGTGATCTGACATTGCATGAGACCATCCCACCCCACCACCTCCTGACATTGATCAAGTCAGGTAGGTAATAAGAGACCCACAATTCCCCTACCACACCTTCACAATTGCAATATTTCTTATTTTTTTTTTCATAAAAGAATTGAGTCCCCATCCTCATTATTGTGTTTTTGTGACTGAGGTGAACAGTGTAACTTGGAAAATGTCTGCTCACCATCTTTAGGGCCAAGACAAAGGCTACACCTACAGTCCAACTCTTCAAACTCCCCAAAGTCTCTGTGGGACTCAGGTTAATGTCTCATCTCCACCTTAAGAGTCTCCTTAGCCTCGAAGGGGACATGTGATGATGAACAGACTTGTTCTTAATGATAAGGTGAATGTTGTTTAATTGTGTCATAGTGCTGGTAGTATTCTAAGATTTATTTTTTCTTTTCTTTTCGGTGAGACATGTGGGTGTCCGACTGGCCAGGAACCTATCCCATTGAACCCCATGTTATAATAAACCTGATTTACAATATTTCGACCTGTGATGGGGCTTTGAGGAACCTAACCCCATCGTTGATAGAGGTTTACCAGTCCTGTGCCTTACTCATGGAAAAAGATTTATGCAGTACAGTATTTCTTCTAAACCATTATACCACTAGATGTTATCAATTCAACTATCTTATGCCAAAATACAGCAAAACCAAGTTATATAATTATACAGTATTGTTTATTTAAATTATCTAAACAATGTACAGGTTGTACCTCTCTAGTCCGGCAACCTCAAGACCTGACCGGTGCCGGACCATGGAAATTCACCCTTTTCCTGGATAGATAGTGACTTGTGCTTATGCTTGGAAGCACTAGCACCACTTTCTCTGCATCATGGTCTCTTTGAAGACATATTGAAGGGTTAAATGTCGTATAGTAGCTTCTCAAATTTCGCGAGTTTTTAATTCTTAACGTATTTTATTGGAACACACAAAAAAATAAATAAATAAAAATTTTGACGGCGGAAACTTGAATTTCGACGGGTTTGAACGGCCCGCCAACGTGCAGACGACGTGCATAATCGTGTAAACAGCGTCATTTCTCTTATGTACAAAAGATTCATTATTGTTTATTACTGAATGTCTTTTTTATTGAATTAATGTTTATGTGTGCAAAATGAGCAATACAATTCATTAATAATACGTAGAATATTAAAACACACGAGGAAATGACACAGCATTGTTTTCGTTGATTACAAAACCAGTGACTGACTGGTTCTACATATAAAACTGAAGAAAATAAGACCTTGGTTGTAGCTGTAGTAAAATTAATATGGTTGTTTTAAGTAATGTTATTTAATGTTAATAAATGGAACAATAGAAGTAGCTAACGATAATGGTAAAGAAAAAAGAGAGATCGCGTATGTAAGTGCGTGCGCACACGTGAAAACATATCGTCATTACTTTACATAAGAATATGAAAGCAACACTTATTTACTGTTCATATATATTTTAATTAATGTTTCTGAATTTGTTTTTATTGAATTAATGTTTGTGTGTGCAAAATTAACAATACAATTTATTAATAAACGTGGAATATTGAGGAGACGAGACGGCTGCCGGCATTGTTTATGTTAAAGCTTACAAAACCAGTGACTGATTGGTTCTACATATAAAACTGAAGAAAATAAGACCCTGATTGTAGCTGTAGTAAAATTAATGTAAAAAAATTAATATGGTTGTTTGAAGTACCTGTAATGTTATTTAATGTTAATAAATGGAACAATATAAGTAGCTAACCATTAATGGTAAAAAAAAAGTGAGACTGCGCGTATGTAAGTGCGCACATGTGAAAACATATCGTCATTACTCTACATAAGAATATGAAAGCAACACTTATTTACTGCTCATATATATTGAAGGGTTAAATGTTGTACTCTGGAGAGAGAGAGAGAGAGAGAGAGAGAGAGAGAGAGAGAGAGAGAGAGAGAGAGAGAGAGAGAGAGAGAGAGAGAGGAGAGAGAGAGAGAGAGAGAGAGAGAGAGAGAGAGAGAGAGAGAGAGAGAGAGAGAGAGAGAGAGAGAGAGAGAGAGAGAGAGAGAGAGAGAGAGAGAGAGAGAGAGAGAGAGAGAGAGAGAGAGAGAGAGAGAGAGAGAGAGAGAGAGAGAGAGAGAGAGAGAGGAGAGAGAGAGAGAGAGAGAGAGAGAGAGAGAGAGAGAGAGAGAGAGAGAGAGAGAGAGAGAGAGAGAGAGAGAGAGAGAGAGAGAGAGAGGGAGAGAGAGAGAGAGAGAGAGAGAGAGAGAGAGAGGGAGAGAGAGAGAGAGAGAGAGAGAGAGAGAGAGAGAGAGAGAGAGAGAGAGAGAGAGAGAGAGAGAGAGAGAGAGAGAGAGAGAGAGAGAGAGGAGAGAGAGAGAGAGAGAGAGAGAGAGAGAGAGAGAGAGAGAGAGAGAGAGAGAGAGAGAGAGAGAGAGAGAGAGAGAGAGAGAGAGAGAGAGAGAGAGAGAGAGAGAGAGAGAGAGAGAGAGAGAGAGAGAGAGAGAGAGAGAGAGAGAGAGAGAGAGAGAGAGAGAGAGAGAGAGAGAGAGAGAGAGAGAGAGAGAGAGAGAGAGAGAGAGAGAGAGAGAGAGAGAGAGAGAGAGAGAGAGAGAGAGAGAGAGAGAGAGAGAGAGAGAGAGAGAGAGAGAGAGAGAGAGAGAGAGAGAGAGAGAGAGAGAGAGAGAGAGAGAGAGAGAGAGAGAGAGAGAGAGAGAGAGAGAGAGAGAGAGAGAGAGAGAGAGAGAGAGAGAGAGAGAGAGAGAGAGAGAGAGAGAGAGAGAGAGAGAGAGAGAGAGAGAGAGAGAGAGAGAGAGAGAGAGAGAGAGAGAGAGAGAGAGAGAGAGAGAGAGAGAGAGAGAGAGAGAGAGAGAGAGAGAGAGAGAGAGAGAGAGAGAGAGAGAGAGAGAGAGAGAGAGAGAGAGAGAGAGAGAGAGAGAGAGAGAGAGAGAGAGAGAGAGAGAGAGAGAGAGAGAGAGAGAGAGAGAGAGAGAGAGAGAGAGAGAGAGAGAGAGAG
Source organism: Homarus americanus (assembly GCF_018991925.1). Taxonomy (NCBI): domain Eukaryota; kingdom Metazoa; phylum Arthropoda; class Malacostraca; order Decapoda; family Nephropidae; genus Homarus; species Homarus americanus. The sequence continues at coordinate 6,058,587 of NW_024732780.1, forward strand.
AGAGAGAGAGAGAGAGAGAGAGAGAGAGAGAGAGAGAGAGAGAGAGAGAGAGAGAGAGAGAGAGAGAGAGAGAGAGAGAGAGAGAGAGAGAGAGAGAGAGAGAGAGAGAGAGAGAGAGAGAGAGCAGCCGAACTGCTGGATGTAAAGAAACCTTAATTTCCCGCGCTTTGTTGTTGTTTTTTACAGATTAGGCCACCCGGCATAGGTCACCAACTCAACATTGGAGCCTGAGGGGCAAAAATTTAATACTCCTTAATAATAATAATAATAATTCAGATAAGTAAGTTAAAAAAAAAAAAAACCTTCCTATCTACCTAGTGGACAAACTAAAATCGTTCCGGACCACGGGAGTTTCCGGACCACAGAATGCCGGACTAGAGAGATACAACCTGTACTGTATCTGATTTCTTGTCAAAAGGATTTTTTTTTTAATAATGAAGAATTAATTTATTTATGTATAACTTCAAGAACATTACATGTACAGGAGCAAATATACTGTAAATTCAGCACAAAGATCTGCAGTACATGTTCCTATCAGCCAATATATATTATCTTACTTCATCCCTACATTTACATGGGAGAGCGAGAGACAAACAAACAAACAGGAAAGAGACACCTACCTGTAATAAGGGCCACCAAGAGGTAGAAGAAAGAGTAGATGGCTGAGGTGATGTGACACAGAATGTAGGTGGGCTGTGAAGAGAGAGACAAGCCCAGCAGTTCCTTATCCCTGCCTCTCACAGCTTCCAGACCCCAGTGACTATTCCACTCTGCCAGACGACCCAAGACCTTGATTGCTTCAATGCTGTCTGAAGGTTTCTGTAAAGACATTGTCATCATCATCATATTACATGCAGTGATGTTGACATATAGGGCACATCAGGCAAGAAAGAGCCAAGTGACAAAGGAAAATGCAATTAAAAGTTTAAAGGAAATTTTTAAAGTTATATTGGTATAAAAAAACACATATCTCAAGCCATTTCGTCACTTGTCTCGTTCTCCCTCGCAGTGCCTCGTGTACACTGGTGCAATACTGTTGTAGAGAGGCAACAACTTTTAATCAGCCTTGTTAGCCTCTTCCCACTATGGTACTATACAGGGAGCTGGACTCATTACACTCTCTCTCTCTCTGTATGTTATGTCCATATTCATTCCTTAGAGGTAAACTGTAATAAAGATAAGCACACGAGTACAGTAGTCCCTCGACAACCGCTGGAGTTAAGTTCCTGGAAAAATCCTGTGGCTGGTAAATCCACGGCTGGTAAGACTAAAATAGGGGATTAGGTTCCATGGCCGCAGATAACACTCGTCAAAGCTTAACTAAGTTGCCCGTTCTTTCTCAAAACAATACCTGCATTGTACATTTCATTGAATTTGAGTCAAATACATATAAAATAGCTTAATATAATTTAATAGTACTATAAATTTAATAGAAAAGGGGTTATTTACCTTCATGGTGGATGAGGATGATGTGGAGGGAGAGGTGGTTGTTATAATGAAGAGGGGGACACCAGCCACACCAGCCCTTATCGTAGCCTCACTTTTCTTAACCGTATGACTTGAGGATTTGTTTACCCCTATGGCGCATGTCACTGGCGCAATGCTTTCGCCACGCGCTAGTCTATCGAGGCCTTCAACTTTCTTTTCTAGAGCCATTACGTTCCTTGTCCTCTTCACTTTCTTCTCGTCTTTATAACTAACATTCAATGCAAGCTTAGGGGCCACAGTCAAAGGAAATATCAATGTTATTACTGTAGAAAACACGTAATAAATATTCAGTCTATGGAGCATAAAATATGTCGGCATGGTGTAATGGCATAGAGTAAAAGCCTTGGATACATGAAATCCATGGTTGGCGACGGACTACTGTACTGTACTGTACACTGCCTCTTATCCGGACTAATTGGGGGGCAGGCCTGTTCAGCTTGGCCAAAATTCTGGGTTGGTCAGAGGTCCATATTGTCCATATTACAGGGTGGAAAAATTCCAGGGGGGAGGAGGGTGAATTTTCAACTCAAGCTGCCTAGCCTAGACTTAACACTCACAGAGTTTTTATGTGTCATTTAAAATGTGTTTTTTTAGCTGCTTGGGGTTTTAGTGATCCTCAGTAGTGCTGTTTTGCCTTTACAGGAATACAGGCGTAACCTAATAACCAACACATATAGGGCCCGTGAAAAGTCATTGGTTAATGAATCAACAGTTATCGAAGCAATTAATCCCATAAGAATATAACAAATGCAGGATGTTAGGGACCAGCCCCCAACTCCCATCTACCCTTGATATATCTCTGTACTGCACACTATCAAGCAAGAATATAAAGCAGACACATAAAACAAGCAATAATAAGCCTTAAATAAGGAATGTGTAAAGCATAAATTGAGACAGTTATTTACTTGTGTTGAGGATGGTAGAGACGGCCTAGGGTGGTACGTTCAAGTCTCTATCACTCTTTGCTGGTCCATCACCACTCTTATTAAGCCTTATTACATCACATTGTGAGGAACTATCATTGGGACATTTAAGAATGACTGCATAACACATTAACACACAAAGTCGGAAATGACGGAAAAACACGAAGTCAGAGAGCAGAGGGGTGGGAATGAGTCAGAGGCAGCACACAAGGCCCTCTCGTGGCAAAAATTAGCACCACGCCACAGCCCACCAAATTCAAAACAGCTCTACTGCTCCTCTCCCGATCGTCAGACCTCCAGGGTACCAACAAAACTTGCGGGGCATTTCCCCCATATGTTATCGTCGGTTATTGGGGCGTCGGTTTTCGGGATATACCTGTACCTCAATATTTGCAAACCCGCTTATCTGCAATTGATATTTTAACATCCCCCCATTTGATATTCACAAAGCATACCCGGCTTATTAACAAATGAAAAATTATGATACCCTACAGTAATATTTCAAATTGGGTGGGCTAGCCGCAGCTCATATGCTGACATGAGGCCAGCTTTACACACAAGGTTTTTAATTCACACGTGTTGCGAGTGTTTGGACTCGTAAATTTAGAAAACAGTGTAGATTCTTTCTTTTTTTTTCCCCCTAGAGCTCTTAATATGCAAGCGGGTTAACACTAACCGGGGTACAGTATTACTTTACTACAATATACAGGCAACACTAGAAGCCTTGGGTAATGAGAAGTATATATTGAATATGTGAAGAAGCTTGCCAGCTGGGAACACACCCCCTCCCCCCCTCCTATTTACATTAATTCCTAAGGGGAAATTGCCCCAATATTCAGTTCATTAATCAAAATGACTTTTAAGAATGTATTCCTTGCAATAACTGGGTATTCCTGTATTTGTTTTAGAGGCCATAATAATACAGCAGGGTAGCACACAAAACCCCCCCTAAGCCAGAGCTCGTCCGACTTAAGGGGGTTTCCGACTTACAGAAGTCCTACTTAGAGGGGTACCAGATGAGCTTTGCATAAAGTGAAGAATAAGAAACAATGATAAATATAATACTGTACTGAAGCTACAGTGGTAATACACACTGACTCTCATTCCATTATAGGAGATACTCTTTCTACAAAAAAATAAATACAAATCCTACACTCAACCCTTGATGAGCACTTACGTTATCCTAAATTCCCGCTGCTATACTTTAACTGGTGCGAACGCTGCCTCTGTCAGCTGATGCTACACTCGTGCTCGCTTGTGAGTTGTTGGTAATATCCACACCTCCACACTTTTGTTCACTTGGAAATTCCACATTGTCTCTAACATCTCTACAGTACAGTATAATAGTGCCACAAGGAGAGCTCAATAGTGTTTACATTATCCACTCTGTATCAGTATTTATCTGGCTAAATAAATTGTTTCAATATCACTTTCCTTTAGTGTAGAGTTGTGAGCCATAGTTTCTGGCCACCCTGGTAGGAGTAGTCTAAGTCAAGGGGTGTTTCTGGAAGACGGTTCACCGTGTTGAACATGTGGCAACGCATGCACTAACAGACAAGAGTACAGAGTTTGAGAAGCTCAAATACCTATGATGACTTGGTTGAGTGATATGTCACCATTGCTTTTTCACCAACAGATCATTCAGTTAAACATAAACACAAACACCAATATCTACTGCTATAATGAACAGTATACAAATCTTTATTCATTGTAAATATCCTAGATATGACCTCCATGAGACTGGAAAGTTGGGAATACAGTACAGAATGCCCTTAAATTCACAACCTTGATTATTCGCGGATGACACCCTGGATGTACCCAAGAATGTCTAAGGGTAGTTTGGTTGCTGGCATTTGTGTGGTTGGGACAGGGAGCCATTCGTTCTAGAGACAGTAATTTATTTTACCTGTATTGTATGTGAGTGTGAGTGTGTGTGTGTGTGTGTGTGTGTGTGTGTGTGTGTGTGTGTGTGTGTGTGTGTGTAGATACACATACACAAAACACATACAAATAAATATTAATGGGAAAATCCTCACAAATAATCAGAAACAAGACAACAAAAATGTATTAAAATGTGAGTCTACCCTCAAGTCAACTCCGTGCTTTGTAATGAAAGTTATAACAAAGAACGGAGTTGACTTGAGGGTAGACCCTAACATTTTTAATACATTTTGTGTCTCGTTTGTGATTATTTGTGAGAGGATTTTCCCATTATTATTTATTTGTATGTTTTTTCGTAAGTGTCTATTTACACATACCGTATATACTCGTGTATAGTTCGAGTTTTTACGACCAAATTTTTAGGCAAAAAATTGGGGGTCGTCCTATACATGCGTAATAGTTTTGTTAGGTTGAACCCGTGCATGATGGGAAGGGCGAGGAGCAACTTTTAGCTTCAGACATGAAAAATATTTACCATTTACTGCCAGTAAACAATGGAAATGTAAAATATGTACCAATTAGGAATGAAAAGTTGTGCAGTTCCTTCAGCAGATGAAGCTCACCAACTTAAAATAGGCTAAATTACCTTACAACGTGCTTTCAGTAGTCTATGTTGAAGTTCTTAGCACAGGCTAACTTATCATATCATATACGGTATCACAGTTCTCGTTGATCTACAAAAAATACCGGTATTAAAAACCTTTTCGATATTTCACACTTAATATAATACCCGGTAATCTACTTCAACCTCCTATTGTTTACAACGACGCATCACGCACCACCAGCTGTATCAGCTAGACGGTACACGTGTTTTTCGAATCGTTTTCAGTTAAAAAACTGTTACATCACATGTATATTTTACCTTAACTGTGCCTGAATGAATATATTCTCGGAAATAAATAGTAGTTTTGCTGAAACGTGATGTATTTTAATGTAAAATAGGATAAAATACATGACGAAAACAAAAGATTTTACCTAACCTTCCGATGTTCAAGAGAAGTTACTCGTTTTTTTAATAGTTTTTGGTTAAAATATTGTTATATTACAATGGTATTCTATTCATACTGTGCTTGATATAATGCATTCACGGAAATGTAATATTTTTGCTGAAATGACGTACGTATTACAGTGGAAAGTGGGATAAAATCGTGACGAAAACAATGACTTTCGCTTTCTTTCGTTCAAAAGATGTTACCGTAATCGCTTTTCGAATGGTTTAGTTAAAAAACTGTTGTATTACAATAATATTCCCTCCTAATTGACTTGAATAAATACTTGAATGGAAATATACAATATTTTTGTTGAAACTACCCGCGTTTCAGTGTAAAGTGTCGTAATAATAAATGGTAAACAATTTGCCTTCAGCACTCGTGTTTCATGCACGGCGAGCCTCAGTTTATAGGACGTAGAGCGTTTTTACTGAAGGTTTTGTTGTTCCATTACCCCCAAAAACGTGGGTCGAACTATAAATGAGGAATATCGTAAATTAACGATTTCTTGGTCAAAAAATCAGGGTCGACCTATAAACGAGGGGGGGTTATAGACGAGTATATACGGTATATACAATACAGGTAAAAGAAATAATTATCCTAAGGGCAAACACAAAGGAAATATACATTTCCTTGCACACAAGTAAAAATTTACCCCCACCACCACCAGTCAGCAAATGTTATTCGTGGATTTGGCTATTCGCAGCCATTTTGAGAACCTAACCCCCGCGAATTTTAAGGGCATGCTGTATTGAGCATTTGGCTCATTCGAAGCAGCTTCTTGGTGTCTGGCAAAACACACATTGGACACAATCTGCCAGTAATACACAGTACAGTATACCAACTGGTGCTAGCAGAGGCAACAACTAGTGGAGATCTGGTGTGAGGAGTGTGCTGTATCAGGGCTTCTTGGATTATTATTCCCTGAGGAAGTACTAATGCATGCAACAGAAACAGTACAGACTACAGTGTGTATCTTTTCTTGGCACCCCGCACACCCCACCACATGGAGGGCCAGAGAACAGCTCACCACCGCATATTCTATGCACTCATCACCACATAGAAGGTAGAGGTGTAGGAGGGTACTTCTTAAAATGACCTACAGAGAATTGCACCATCCATAATGTTGGTCAAATACACATTCAAATCACCAGTGTTCAATAGTACTGAATATGGTAAAATAGACTACAGTACTGTCTACATATTGGCCACAAGGAGACATCATAAAGATACATAGCTAACCAAGAATCAGAATGGGCATCTGTGGAAATAAATCACCTTAAAGAAACTGAGCTACAGCAATATTAAACAAGTGTTTCTAATTTGAAGGAAATCAGATAAGACTTCACTCACATCACCCAAAAATTAGGAGAAACAGATATTGGAAAATATTGTACTTAAAACTCACTGGTACTGTTGTGATGGTGACAGTGTAAGAACCCACCTGTGATGAATCTTGCTGATGCAGCAGTGTTTCAACTTCAGCCACAGGTATATATCTCAATGGAGAGTCACCACACTGATATAGCCCAGTTTGACGGTGCAACGCAGGAAGCAGGACATCCTCCAGTTTACCCATGAGTGGTTGAACGGAGGCCATCTCTTGTACTGACAGGCAATTACTCTGAGGAAGGTTATGACATATTAATAAACTGCACTCTATTATAATTTTTAGCAAAAATATGTCACACACAATGTCATGCCAGAGAAAGTGAGAGAGAGAGAGACCACAGTAACGTATGAAGATAACAAGGTGGATACAGTAAAAACTTTCCTATGTCACAGTTAAGGCCAAAAGTAAGTTGACAGACTGACCTTAATGAAGAAAGACACAGCTGGAGCACCTGCTAGATGTGACTGACCCATTATAAGGTACAGTAATTCAAAAAGGAGAAGCCATATAGAGTGAGGCCACAGTCAATGGGTAAAGAAGGAAGAAGGGGACAGTGTACGAGAAAGAGCCTCTTTTGAACAAACTGCTACATGAATCAGATAAAGTGAGGTGACATTACCCTGACTAGCATTTTGACTTCTGCCTGCTTTTAACAATTAGCTTGGCATGATCATCACATAGGAGTCCCAAGCCAGCCTAGTAATTTGAGGTAAGAGTGATTGCATATTCTAAAATATCAAACAAGTCCAGTGCTGTAAGTGAGAGATTGTTGATCATCAGAATTATTCACACGATTATTAGTTACCCCTTCACACACTTTTGTTCTCTCACATGCAATATATTTCCAACAATAAATATTTGAGTAGCTACCTGGTAAAAAATGAAGGTCAGTAATCTGGGTGACTACAAATAACATAGGCAATAAACATAAAATACTATTACATAAGAGTAAGATATAAATAAGTCAGCACACTGGAGAATAAAAGGTATGATTTTTCGAAAGGCTTCAACCTTATAGACCACTCAATTATCGTCAGCCAGAGACTCTTCGAGTTGGGACTGCGACCCGCACTTCTCCGCTGGTTCTGCAGTTTCCTTAGTGACCGATCACAGAGAGTTGGTGGCCCCTCTGAGAAGCTTAGCGAGTGTAGCAGAACAACATGTGGTGAACCTCAGGGTACTCTGTGTGGACCCATTGCCTTCCTGACCATGAACAATGGTACTGCGAGACTCCCACAGACGCCTCAAGTGCGTCGACGATCATACCATCCACGAGGCATGCCCACTCGAAGAAGTAAGCACCACCAGCACCCTACAAATCCTGCAGGATCTCCAGGCCTGGGCCTCAGAAAGCAACATGGTCATCAACATATGAAAGTGCCAAGTTATGCACATACTGTATTTACCAGCAAGAAACTCCCTAATCTACCTGGAACTAACGATAGCCAATACCAACATCCCGGTAGTGAATATTTGTAAACTGTTGGGAGTCACCATCACCACGACCTCTCCTAACAAGACCATGTCAATAGTATCCCCACAAGAAGAGCCAAGCTTCTTTACATCCTCTACACCCTCAAAAAACTTAATGCGGCGCCACAAAAACTGATCAATGAATATGTCACATACGTCCGACCCATCTTGGAATACTGCTGCCCACTCTTCCACACCGGGCTCACACTACAGCAGGCGAAGCAGATAGAAGGGAATCAGCGTCGGGTAATGAAAATAGCAGTGGGTTGGGTCACTAGGTATCAAAATGTCTTTGACATGTTCAACCTGACTACATTGAGACAAAGGTGCGAGGACATGTGCCTGAAGTATGGTCGTGGTCTACTGGAAGAGCCACGACATCACGACCAGAGCCGCCCCGAGGGGGGAGTCGCCTGCCCAGGCCTCGCGCTTCCAGGGGCCTCACTCTCTCCTGATTAGTAATTATACAGTACAGGTCAAATGCAACACATAAACTAGTAAAAGAAGGCTGTGCTGATTGGAAGCATTTTAGTGAAAGACTAAATCTCTTGGTTCATGATATAAAAACTTTTTAAACCTTAACCAAATGGATGGAAGTGAAAAGAAGGTTGTGTTCAATGAATACCATATACACGAATGTTACAAGACTTGAATAAAGAAAAGGAAAAAAAGGCAATCAGTTCTAACATGTATTATAGCAGCTGTGCAGTAACTAGATGAGCACAACTCTACTTTGAACAAGTCATTGTGTTGGAAATTCTCACGACAATGACGAAGCCGAATTGTTTCCAGAGCTTCGAGACCAGTAAGTCCGCGCTTAACGTCGTCCCGCTTAACGTTGTTTCGGTGCTACGTCGCTAAACTGTAGAGACCAAAAATTCTTTCAACATTCCGGTGATCCGATACTACGTCGTTTTGCGTCATCACGGACTACTTTCTACGGCGCATCACCTGCTCTTGTCTGGCTGCGCTACGTTCTCTCGGCTCAGCGCGCTGCCCTCACTCGCGGAACGTCACAGCGTCCCCAAACGACACCAAGCCAGTCTTTGTTACGACTTAGTAATAAATAATAATAATAATAATAATAATAATAATAATTTACGGTTTATTGAAAAGTACTGCAGCCCGAAGGCTGAAAATATACATTGGACATAAATGACTTAGTACATACATTGGTGGTTTAACAACAGCCTTCATTAGAGAAAGGTAAAGGAACATAAGATGAACATACAGGTTAATGTAGGTATTGAACAGCAAACATGTAGTGTAGTAACCCCCTCCCAGATGGTGTTATGAAGGACCTGACGTGGTGTAGTAGTTCCCTCCCAGATGGTGTTGTGAGGGACCTCGCATGGTGTAGTAACTCACTCACAGATGGTGTTATGAGGGACCTGACGTGGTGTAGTAATTCCCTCACAGATGGTGTTATGAGGGACCTCGCGTGGTGTAGTAACTCCCTCACAGATGGTGTTATGAGGGACCTGACGTGGTGTAGAAATTCCCTCACAGATGGTGTTACGAGAGGCATCACATGGTGTAGTAATTCCCTCACAGACGGTGTTATGAGGGGCCTCACATGGTGTAGTAATTCCCTCACAGATGGTGTTATGAGGGGCATCACATGGTGTAGTAATTCCCTCACAGATGGTCTTATGAGGGGCCTGGCATGGTGTAGAAATTCCCTCACAGATGGTGTTATGAGGGGCATCACATGGTGTAGTAATTCCCTCACAGATGGTGTTATGAGGGGCATCACATGGTGTAGTAATTCCCTCACAGATGGTGTTATGAGGGACCTCTGTTCAACATTGGTTCCATTCCTTTCCTAAATGAAATTGTAACTTCTGGCGAGAACTTGTTGATATTCCGGTGGGGAGGAGGGTTCAGGGGAGGAAGTTGGTATGGGTCAACTTAAAAGTTGACCTGGCTGCTCCCAGAGGAGTGCCAGGTACGTCTTGACCCTTCGGTGTGCTTTAGTGATTTTGCTCTAAAACTGTACTCTAGCCATTTAAAATGGCTTCTAAGCACCCATCAAGTGCTAGTGATGCTAGTGTAGTGAAGAGGCAACATAAAAACATTACCCTGGCTACGAAAATGGATGTATTAGCCCGTTTTGAAAAAGGGGAACGTGCTGTGGACATACCCGCTGTGCTAGGTCTAACCCCCACAAATGTGCATACTATCCGGACCAACGCTGACAAGATTAAGGTTAGTGCTGGAATAAATGCTGGCTATGTGGATGGAGGACCAGAATCAACGCAATGTGCCTGTAAGCCTTATGGTTATCCAGCATAAGGCCAGATCCTTGTTTGACAACTTAAAGGCAGACGAGGATGAAGGATCGAAGGAAGAGACCTTTATAGCCAGCTGAGGATGGTGTCGTTATAACTTCCACAACATTAAGATGACTGGTGAAGCTGCCAGTTTAGATACAGATGCTGCCAAGACATTCCCGCCAGAATTCAAAGGGATTATCCAGGAAGGAGGCTACTCATCAAAGCAAGTCTTCAATGTGGATGAGACTGGTCTCTTTTGGAAGAGGATGCCTGAGAGGACTATATCTCCAAGGAGGAGAAAAGAGCGCCAGGTTTTAAAGCGGCAAAAGACAGCTTGACGCTGCTGCTTGGCATGAACGCTGCCGGTGAAGCTGAATCCTATGCTGATTTGTCGTGCTGCCAACCCACGGGCCCTGAAAGGTTACTCTAAGGATCACCTTCCAGTGAACTACGAGGCAAACAAGAAGGCATGAATAACTAGCGCCATATTTAGCCAGCGGTTAAACGTGTACGCCATCCGTGCACTGAAGGAATACTGTGCCAAGGAGAACCTTGACTTCAAAATTCTTCTGATCGTTGACAATGCTTCAGCTCATCCTCCCAATCTGGACGACTTGCATGACAGTGTAAAAGTTGTATTCCTGCCTCCCAACACGACAGCACTGATGCAGCCTATGGACCAAGGCGTCATCGCCGCATTCAAGGCGTATTATTTACACCGTACCATGGCCCAGCTGCTCAAGGCTACAGACGGAGAAAATAAACCAACGATCCGAGAATATTGGTGTGGCTTCAACATTCATCATGTGGCTTCAGCATTGGCAAGGCATGGGAAGAGGTTTCAGAAAGTTGCCTGAAAGATGTGTGGCATAAACTGTGGCCCGAGTGCGTCAAAAGTTTTACGGGATTCACGGACTTAGTCCAAGCAGTGAATGGAAATATCCTCAGCTTGGCTAGACAGGCAGGCTTTGATGAGCTGGAATCAGAGGATATTGAGGACGTCTGGCAGCCCATACAGAAGAGCTCACCAATGAAGATCTGCAACTGCTAACAGAACACAGTCCTGCTGAAGACGACGACGACGAAAAACCTCAACTAACGCTAACTACCAAGAGGATGGCAGAAGCGTTCAACATGATCCAGCAAGGTATGCAAATCCTTATAGATGACGACCCAAACAGAGAACGTAGCTCAAAGGTTCAACGCAGCAGTGATGACAGTCTTGGTTGTTACACAGAAATAAGAAGAAGAAGAGTAGCACCAAGCAGTCAATGCTGGATTCATTTTTCTGTCGCAGGACAACAGAAGCAGCTTCTTCACAAGGAGGAGCAAGCAGCGGCGGAGGAACCCCAATCAGAGCAGGAGGAGGAGGAGGAGCCAGCGACAGTCTCAGTGACTCACCACCCTCCTCCTCTGCTCCCACCATCCGCCTACTCCGCTCCCACCATCCGCCTACTCCGCTCCCACCATCCACCTACTCCGCCTCCTCCGCTTCACTACCCACCACACACTCGCTCTACCACCTCCGCCCATCGGTGAGTAACAATACAAACTTATTAGTTGTATATGTATGCACTATTTTCTATAGAAACGGCAATTATTTTCTGTATATATAATGTATTTCATGGGGCAATGGGAGGCTCAGGAACATAACTCCCGTATTTTATCTATTTCTTATGGGGAAAATTTATCCGCTTAACGTTGTTTCATATAACATCGCGTAATCAGGAACGTAACCCCCGACGTTAGGCGAGGACTTACTGTACCCCAAGAACTCATTCCCAAAGAAACAAAAAATGCACTTTAAGTCCTCCAGTTTCTAAACACTCTCAATGGTTCCTTCCCTATGTAAAAATAAAAAGCTCCTTTCACACTTAAATCATCCTCAGGGCGACACGACTCACTTCAGCCAGGCAGTCAACCAGCTGACTCACAGACATGTGGCTGCTGTGCTGTGTGTATGCCGTGACATCACAAAGGGGGGGAGCGCGGCCACACAGTTACAGGGGGCCCCCAATTTCCCAGATTTTTACTTTGCGGTTCTCGGTTATTCACAGATGACACCCTGGATGTACCTAAAAATGTCTGTGGGTAGTTTCAAAGTTGCCGGCATTTTCGCGGCTGGGATAGGGAGCCATTCATTCTAGAGACAGTAATTTCCTTTACCTGTATTGTAAATGTGTGTGTTTATGTGTGTAGACACAGTCCCCTAACGACCTCACGCTAGTTGCCATTACCCCCATACCCAGTCTACTCTGTGATGACTTTGTTTTTGAGTGGGCATTTGCTAGAATTTATCAGTCAATTGATCCACAGCAATTTGGCAATATGAGGACCTCCTCTACATCACACTACTCAGGTAGTTTTCTGGATTTCCTGCACAAAAACCTGCAGAAGCATAAGACATCACTGGCCATTGCCCTAGTTGACTTCAGGAAGGCTTTTGACCTTGTTGATCACTGCATTGTTATCAACAAGACCATTGCACAAGGGCTGCCCACCAACCTGGTCCCATGGTTCACTGATTTCTTGAGTGAGCGCCGTCAGGCAGTCAGGTACCAGGGTTCTGTCTCCACATTCCAACACCTCATCCTGATCAATGAAGCTCTATCGGACACTCCTCACAAGTGGAAGTACGTGGATGACTGCACTGTGGGGGTTACAGTGGACAAGACCGCACCAGACTACTCATCGCTACAAGGCACCCTGGACAGGCTACAGGCATGGACTAAGGAGAACAAGGTCACCGTCAACCACACCAAAACCGTAGTCATGCAAGCTCCAGCAGTCACAGTGGGTGCCCATCCTCTCCAGTTAGTGCAGTCTGCCAAACTCCTGGGTGTTACCATAGACCACAATCTGGACTGGAAGCGGAAGGCCCATGTAAATAACACAATCAAGGCAGCCTCATACCGACTCTACATGCTAGGACGACTTTGGTCACTTGGGACACCCACGCCAGAGCTGAGGACCATCTACAACGCCTTTATTCTCCCCAAACTCACGTATGCGTCACCAGCCTGGTCATCTTCTCTCAACTCTACCCAACGTCAGCTAGAGAAAGTACAGAAAAGGGCCTGCAGAATCATGCTCGGCGCAGAATACTCTGGCTACAACAACGCTCTCTCCACCCTGGAAATGCCATCCCTCAGTGACCTCCACCACCAAGCACTAGCAAGGTTTGGCAGTGGACTACTGCACCATCCTCGTCATCGCCACCACCTGCCACCGGCAGTCCCCCGCCCACCTCGCGTAGTCCGCCACTACAACAAAATTCAGCCCATAAGAGCCCGCACCGTCCCATCTATTGTTAAAATAATAAACAACTCCTGATTTATGTACTGTACAGCCCTGTAAATGTATTCAACGCATATTATATCATAATGTCTAAATCAAATGTAAGTTTGTATAACTTTCAGCCACCGGCTGCAACTCTATTAATAAACCGTTTATTATTATCATTATTAAAACACAAATGAATAACTAATAACTGGAAAATCCTCTCAAAAATAATCAGAAACAAGTCTACCCTCAAGTCCGGCTCTATTACAGTACAGTCGGCCCTTCACATACGCGGGTTTAGCATTCACGGATTCGCAAATACGCGGATTGCCCCACCAGAGGAATATTCTGTACATTGAAGTAATTGAAGCACATTCAAATCGCGCGCCATTCAACTCGCGCGCGGCAACGAACACGGGACACCGCCCGCTCCCGCAACCTCACACACAGGCATAGCTCTCCCTCACTCAGTCATTCTCGCTGTAACCACACTTGTGTTGACATCAGCATTGTAGTTGCAAAAATATTACATTTCCGTGAATGTATTATATCAAGCACAGTATGAATAGAATATCACTAATATAAGAGTATTTTAACCGAAAACTACTAAAAAAATGAGTAACATCTCTTGAACATCGGAAGGTTAGGTAAAGTCTCTTGTTTTCGTCATGTATTTTATCCTAATTTACATTGAAATACATCACGTTTCAGCAAAAGTACTATTTATTTCTGAGAATATGGAAATGAAATATTTTGCTGAAATGACGTACGTATTACAGTGGAAAGTGACAAAAGCAATGACTCGCTTTCTTTCGCTCAAAAGATGTTACCGTAATCGCTTTTCAAATGGTTTTCAGTTAAAAAACTGTTGTACTGTATTACAATAATATTCTGTCCTAATTCACTTGTGATGCAACAGTTTTTTAACTGAAAACCATTCGAAAAGCGATTACGGTAACATCTTTTGAACGAAAGAAAGCGAAAGTCATTGTTTTCGTCACGATTTTGTCCCACATTCCACTGTAATACTTACGTCATTTCAGCAAAAATATTTCATTTCTGTGAATGTAGTATATCAAGCACAGTATGAATATAATATCATTGTAATATAACAGTATTTTAACCAAAAACTATTAAAAAAATGAGTAACATCTCTTTAACATTGGAAGGTTAGGTGAAGTCTTTTGTTTTCGTCATGTATTTTATCCTATTTTACATTGAAATACATCACGTTTCAGCAAAATTACTATTTATTTCCAAGAATATATTCATTCAGGCACAGTTTAGGTAAAATATACGTGTGATGTAACATTTTTTTAATTGAAAACGATTCGAAAAACACGTACCCTCTAGCCCTGTTCAAGGAGAGGACTGGGAGAAGCTGTTTGGTGCTGCAGACGATGGCAAGGAAAATGATTTGGATGGATTTTAATGAAAATATTCAGAAATATGGTATCGTAGTATTTATTCAAGTCAATTAGGATAGAATATTATTGTAATACAACAGTAGTGACGATGTGGAGGAGGCGGAGGGATAGAGCGGGGAGGAGGTGACTGGCGGGAGCAGGGACGAGTGGAGATGCCAGCCAGTACATTACGGGTGTATTAATTGTTTTTATAGCTATTTTTGCATTTTAATGTTAAATACTGTACATTACGTTTCAACAAAACTACCATTTATTTCTGAGAACATGGAAATGTAATATTTTTGCTGAAATGATGTACGTATTACAGTGGAAAGTGACGAAAGCAATGACTTTCGCTTTCTTTCGTTCAAAAGATGTTACCGTAATCGCTTTTCGAATGGTTTTCAGTTGTGGGATTATAAGGCTAATGATAGGATAGAATATTATTGTAATACAGTACGAGTACAACAGTTTTTTAACTGAAAACCATTCGAAAAGCGATTACGGTAAAATATTTTGAACAACGAAAGAAAGCGAAAGTCTTTCGTCATGATTTTATCCCACTTCCCACTATAATATGTACGTCATTCCAGCAAAAATATTACATTTCCATATTTATTTCCGAGAATATATTCATTCAGTCACAGTTAAGGTAAAATATACTTGTGATGTAATATTTTAATGAAAATCCAGTATCGTAGTTTTCTCTTGTTTCAAATTTAATTAACAAAGATTGATGTTTCAAATGTAATGAACAAAAATTTATGTCCAGTATCTATAAATTAACTTTAATAAATGAATACTTTGTTTTACATCGTCCTGTGCTACCATACCATGGATTTGGCTACTTTGGGCTCGCAAGAGATCTGCCCTGGCAACTGTACCGACACTCACAGCTGGTGGTGTGTTGGTGCATCGTTTCCATTGTTTACTGGTAGTTACTGGTAAATATTTTTCAACCTAACGAAACTATTACCCGTTTAGAGGTCGACCCCCAATTTTTGCCAAATAATTTGGTCTTAAAAACTCGAACTACACACAGGTATATACGGTAAATAAGGACATGGGGGGCCAGGGATTTTTTAGGGGAGGGGGGGCAGCAATAGTACACAGATTTTTAACATTCACGGGTATCTCTCTTACCTAACCCCCGCGAATGTTAAGGGCCGACTGTACTTTATTAATAGAGCACGGACTTTAGGGTAGACTGTCACATTTTTAATAAATTTGGTTCTGATTATTTGTGAGAGGATTTTCCAATTATTATATATTTGTTTGTTTTGTGTGTGTGTGTGTGTGTGTGTCTATTTACACACACACACAATACTACAGTGAGACAAGACGTGCCCCGAAGGCGCTCCCGGTTTTAGCAGCCAGGCCGAGTCTGTTTGGCCCTGCCACTCCCCCTGCTATATCCCAACGCCCTACCAGCCTACAGTTCATTTCAACATAGGGACAGTGCAAGGAGTAGTGTTTACTGGGAGTGAATACACTGGTTTATTACAAGTTATTGATAATTTTTACAATGGTTGGGACTGGGCTGTTCTTATAGCGATCAGTTCGTGCACGTATGGGCTGGATGCAGTTGTGGTGTCGAACAGCAATTCTCGGGCTGGGGATCTCAGGTGGTAGTAGGAGCCGATGTCGAGGATGGTGTAGAAGCTTCTTACCAAATTTGCAGATGAGGTCGTGGTGATGGTCAGTGAGAGTCGAAAGGGTCAGTGTGTTGAGCGCTTCTTGATATGTGGAGTAGGAAGGGGAGAGAATAATCTTGCATGCCCTCTTTTGCACTTTTTCTAGGTGTTTACGTTGTGCGCATGTGCACATGTGCGCACTTACATACGCGCAGTCTCACTTTTTTTTACCATTAATGGTTAGCTACTCATATTGTTCCATTTATTAACATTAAATAACATTACAGGTACTTCAAACAACCATATTAATTTTTTTTACATTAATTTTACTACAGCTAAAATCAGGGTCTTATTTTCTTCAGTTTTATATGTAGAACCAATCATTCACTGGTTTTGTAAGCTTTAACGTAAACAATGCCGGCAGCCGTCTCGTCTCCTCATGTGTTTTAATATTCCACGTACAGTGGGGTATGCTATAACGAATCTAATTGGTTCTAGAACCTTGTTCGTTATAGCATTCGTTCGTTATAGGATTACTCCATTCCAGGCCCCCAAATACAACCACTTAACACTGAAATATATAATATAAAATTGTAAAAATTGTAAAAAAGTGCATAAATATGCATCTAAACCCCTGAAATAAAGAATATCATTAATACTTGTAATAAAAAAACAATAAATTAGTAAAAAAAAAAAGAAAAAAATTTGTTGCAGGAGTTTCATTCGTTATAGCATTCTCAATTTTATAGGTAAAACCGTTCGTTATAGGAATATTCATAGTAGAATCCATTTGTTATAGCATACCCCACTGTATTATTAATAAATTGTATTGTTAATTTTGCACACACAAACAGTAATTCAATAAAAACAAATTCAGAAACATTAATTAAAATATAATTGAACAGTAAATAAGTGTTGCTTTCATATTCTTAGGTAAAGTACTGACGATATGTTTTCACGTGTGCGCATGTGCACTTACATATGCGATCTCTCTTTTTTTCTTTACCATTATTGTTAGCTACTTCTATTGTTCCATTTATTAACATTAAATAACATTACTTAAAACAACCATATTAATTTTACTACAGCTACAACCAAGGTCTTATTTTCTTCAGTTTTATATGTAGAACCAGTCAGTCACTGGTTTTGTAATCAACGAAAACAATGCTATGTCATTTCCTTGTGTTTTAATATTCTACGTATTATTAATGAACTGTATTGCTCATTTTGCACACACAAACATTAATTCAATCAAAAAGACATTCAGTAATAAACAATAATGAATCTTTTGTAAATAAGAGAATGACGCTGTTTACACTATTGTGCACGTCGTCTGAACGTTGGTAGGCCGTTCAAACCCGTCTAAATTCGAGTTTCCGCCGTCAAAATTTTTAAATGTGTTGTTTGTTTTGTGTGTTCAAATAGAAAACGTCGAATTAAAAACTCGCGAAATTTGAGAAGCTACTGTACAACATTTAACCCTTCAATATGTCTTCAAAGAGACCATGATGCAGAGAAAGTGGTGCTAGTGCTTCCAAGTCAAGTCACTATCTATCCAGGAAAAGAGTGAATTTCCATGGCCCGGCACCGGTCAGGTCCCGAGGTTGCCGGACTAAAGAGGTACAACCTGTATATTCAAAATATTCCTGGTCTTGCAAGGAATCCAGCAATGTCAATTATATTATCCTAACTTTAGTTTGAGGTATTATTTATTACTATACCTTAAAATCTAGTGTTTTCACCCAAACATTTTTCAGAAAGGGAGGAGCCAGCGAGCGTGGGAAGCGGAGGGGGGGGGGGGAGTTGAGTCCATTATTTGAATGGACGACTGTATTTCTCTTAAATCTCTTAAATGTTAATTGTGTGCGTACCATCATAAAATTAAGATGTTATTTTTACTAGAACATAGGTATTGTGTCGGAAAAAGTGGAGTTTGGGAGTCGGCCCAGTCTCTATTTCAATTAATCCCATATGTTCTGTTATTTCATTACACGGACCTCTGTGGGTTCAATTGACTGCGTAAAACGAGGTATTACTGTAATTGGGGAACGTTCGTGAAAATACACGAATTTGCAGAAAAACAGACTTCTGAGACATGAATTTACAAGGTCAGCCTGTGGCACTGTAGGATTTATTGGGAGATTCCAAGAGTGAAGTTTAATTAACCAGAAAATCTGTTCACCCAGTACTGTACCTCTCACTCCCCATAGATGCTGGATAACTGGGATTCTACTGCACTGTATATGGAAAGAAGTACGGTAAAATATAATACAAAACTGTAAGGAGATAAAAAAAAAGTGTGGATGTAATTTGATTGGAAGATAAGTACAAGCATATGGGTGGCACTGGGAGACGTGACGGCAGTATATTGGGCTCGGTGAATACCCCGCCTCAGCTGGAAAAAATTGCTGCGCCATTAAGATATCACGGAACATTTTGTCACACCATGGGACATTTAAAAGGCATGAGTATCCAATTTCTTTGTGATTTCTCTATTTTTTATGGTTATTGGGAGTTTTTGGGGCGTTTTTGACAAATTAATTTTGGCCGACCTGGGGGTGGATTTTTAAGGGGAGGGCTGGCGACCGTCTAAGGGCTAAGACTAATAATTAAAACCACTATTTAAGGGTTCCATCTAGGAGTCGGACTGGTGACAAATAATTACAGTAAGTCCTCGCTTAGCGTCGGGGTTATGTTCCTGAAAACGCGACGTTATATGAAACAACGTTAAGCGGAATAATTTTCCCCATAAGAAATAGATAAAATACAGGAGTTCCGTTCAAGACCCTCCCTTTGCCGCATGAAATACATTACATATACAGTTGAGTCTGCATTTACGCGGTCAATTGAACCCGTGGAGGCCCGCATAAAACGTAAAACGAGAAACGCGTAAATGAAATAACAAAACATATGGGATTAATTGAAATAGAGACTGGGCAGACCCCCAAACTCCACTTTTTCCGACACAATATGTAAGTAGTAGTAAAAATAACACCTTAATTTTATGATGGTATGCACACACAATTAATATTTAAAAGAAATACAGTCACCAGGTTAATGTCCATTCAAATAGTGGACTTAACACCCCCACCCCCCCCCCACTCTGCTGGTTCCTTCCTCTCTGAGAAATGTTTGGGTGAAAACACTAGATTTTAAGGTATAGTAATAAATAATACCTAAGACTAAAGTTAGGATAATATCATTGACATTTCTGGATTCCTTGCAGGACAGGGAATATTTTGAATATAAACATCATATATTTTGCACAAAAGATAAAATGTTTGCTAATTTTCATCATCTCCTTAAATTACATCTAAAATTTGTATGTCTAATGCAAATTTTAAGATGTTTATATTTAAAATGATCACCATCTTGTAAAAACTCCAGCAATGTAAATTATATTGTGGCCGGGTAATTTGTATGAATTTTATGAGCTAAAAACCAATTTCTTCAGTTAATAAACAAATTATACTTCACCCAGACACTATCTGTCAATCAAAATACCCCACTTCCCGCTCCCCTCCTCTTCCCACGCTCGCTGGGTCCCTCCCTCCCTCCCTCCCTACCCCCTACCCCCCACCTTCCCTCCCTACCAGAGAAATGTTTGGGTTAAAACAGTATATTTACATTTTTTAGTAATAAATAATACCTCAGACTAAAGTTAGGATAATATAATTGACATTGTTGGATTCCTTGCAGGACAGGAAATATTTTGAATGTAAGCATCATATATTTTGCACAAAAGATAAAATGTTTGCTAGTTTTCATCATCTCCTTAAAATACATCTAAAATTTGTATGTCTAATGCAAATTTTAAGATGCTTATATTTAAAATGATCATCTTGTAAGGATTCCAGCAATGTAAATTATATATTTTATGAGCTAAAAGCCTAAGGAAGGAAGCATATTCCTTTAACACATAATATCTGACCAGTATGGGGAGGATCATCGTGTCTCCGTCAGGGGGTGGTGGTCCAGCAGGTGTTACGGATTTTTTTTTTTTTGGCCACGGACGTATATGCTATCGGACGTTGTTCGGACGGACGTTAACTGGCGCATGACTGTATACGGTATATATATACAGTGACCCCTCGGTTAACGTACTCAATCCGTTCCAGAAGGTCGTTCGTTAACGGAAAAGTTCGTTAACGGAAAAGTTCGTTAACCGAAACCATTGTTTCAATGGGTTTTTGGGTAATTGGTTCGAGCTCACCGAAAATTTCCTAAATTCAACAAAAATGGTAGAAAAGTTCACTTACTTTGAGGTGTGTATGTAGAAGGCTCCTGGATGATGATGATGATGATGGGAATTAGAATGGGGGTGGAGGAGAAGGAAGAAGAGAAGGCATTGGGGTGGAAGAGAAGTCACCCCATGGCACCATTTCACCCATAAAATTTTAGTTCTCTTGGTGTAAGTCAAGATTATTTTCTTTAAATCAACACTGCACTGCATTATATATTGTCAATATGTAAAATATATTTCAAAATGACCAATAATTTGCTTGGAATCACAGAAAAAAAGCGTTTAGTTGAAGAGAGTCTCAAGCAAGATGTTACCTCCAGTGAAAACAGAGAGAGACTTACGCCTGTTTGCTGTGTTAAGAGGCTGGATGCCGCGCATTAAACTAGTCACTTTACCTTCAATTATGTTCAATAATTGTTAAAATGACTAAAAAATTGAATATTAAACTTTTAAAATTATTGAATAGTATAAACTTCTTGATATTTACTAAAATAGTAAGGAATTTAAGCCCTAGAACCGATTAATGTATTGGCGGACTGATACTAAAGCTGGTTGCCCGGTCAGTGCAAGCAAAAACATGTTGAGGTCGGTTCGTAAGAAATTCGTTAACCGAATTTTTGTTCGTTAACCGAATTGAAGATCCATATGGAAGGCAGTTCGTTAACCGAAATTTCGTTAACCGAGGCGCTCGTTAAACGAGGGGTCACTGTATATATACAGTAGTACCCCGATTTACACGGTCAATTGAACCCACAGGGTACCGCGTTAGTGAAATCCGCGTAAATGGAACAACAGAACATATGGGATTAGTTCCAATAGAGACTGGCCCGACCCCCAAACTCTACTTTTTCCGATACAATACCTATGTTCTAGTAAAAACAACATCTTAATTTTATGATGGTACATGCACACAATTAATACTTAAGAGAAATAGAGAAATACAGTCGCCAAGTTAATGTCCATTCAAATAATGGACTCAACTCCCTCCCCCTCTTCTCACACTACACTGCTGGCTCTTCCCTCTCTGAGAAATTTTGGGGGGAAAACCACTAGATTTTAATAAATAATACCTCAATCTAAAGTTAGGATAATATAATTGACATTGCTGGATTCCTTGTAAGACCAGGAATATTTTGAATATAAATGTCATATATTTTGCACAAAAGGTAACATATTTACTCAGAGTAAACATTTTATCTAAAATTTGAATGTCTAATGCAAAATCTATGATGTTTATATCATCAGATTGTAAGAATTCCAGCAATGTAAATTATATTCTGGCCGGGTAATTTGTATGAATTTTATGAGCTAAAACAAATATCTTCAGTTAATAAAAAAAAAAAATATTCTTCACGACACTATCTGTCAATCAAAGTACCCCACCTTGCCTCCCCCCCTCTTCCAACCGCGCCAGATGGGCGGTCCGTCCCAACCCTCCCCCCCACCCCCCACCAACCCTCCCTACAAGAGATATGTTGGGTGAAAAACTAGATTTTAACATTTAGTATTAAATAATACCTCACACAAAAGTTAGGATAATATTATTGACATTGCTGGATTCCTTGTAAGACCAGGAATATTTTGAATATAAATGTCATATATTTTGTACAAAAGATAACATATTTACTCAGAGTAAACATTATATCTAAAATTTGTATGTCTAATGCAAAATCTATGATGTTTATATTCAAAATGATCATCAAATTGTAAGAATTCCAGCAATGTAAATTATATTCTGGCCGGGTAATTTGTATGAATTTTATGAGCTAAAACAAATATCTTAAGTTAATAAAAAAAATAAAATATTCTTCACACCGTGCCAGATGGTCGGTCAGTCCCTCCCTCCCCCCCACCCCCCCACCCCCCACCAACCCTCCCTACCAGATGTGTGGGAAAACCAGAATATTTACCTTTTTAGTAATAAATAATACCTCAAACTAAAGTTAGGATAATATAATTGACATTGCTGGATTCCTTGTAAGACCAGGAATATTTTTAATATAAATGTCATATATTTTGCACAAAAGATAACATATTTACTCAGAGTAAACATTATATCTAAAATTTGTATGTCTAATCCAAATCTATGATGTTTATATTCAAAATGATCATCAAATTGTAAGAATTCCAGCAGTGTAAATTATATTCTGGCCGGGTAATTTGTATGAATTTTATGAGCTAAATAAATAAATAAATATATTATACTTCACCGCGTATATGAGTAGATGAACCGCGTTAAATGAAAGTTCGGTTCTGGCAAGGCACCGCATATATGAGAAATCGCGTTAAGTGAAACCGCGTAAAGCGGGGTAATACTGTATATATATTCTTCTTTCCTTGTGGTTATCAGCATATATCTGGATCACGCGCACCCACAGTGATTTACTTGCATATACAGTATTACCCCGCTTTACACGGTACCCTGCCAGACCCGGAATGCTCACTTTACGCAGTGCATGTACTCTTTTACGCGGAGAGCGGCGCTGGTAGGGTGCGCACAAGGTCGCCCAGTCATCAAAACATTACCCAGTTCTTCACCCGCCACCCACCACAGCTGGCCCAAGTCAGTGATAGTGAGGATATGGACTTATACGGACTTTGAGGGGTTTGACAAAGAGGCCCTGCATGCCTCTGTGGTGGATAGTGATACAATTGATACAAGTGATACAGGTGAGGGCCAATAATCTGCCCTCTGCCTCAGAACCAACCCCCCATCCCCGTGTGCCCAGCCATCTTTTCTACTAATGTAAGTGTTAAAAAACCTAATATTATTGATATTTCTCTGAATTATTAATTGTGTGTGCATACCATCATAAAATTAAGAAGTTATTTTTACTACATCGTAGATATTGTGTCTGAAAAAGTGGAGTTTGGGGGTCGGCCCGTCTCTATTTCAATTAATCCCATATGTTATGTTGTTCACTTTACGCGGGCCGCCGTGGGTTCAATTGACCTCGTAAAGTGAGGGTTCGCTGTACAGTATTACCCAGCTTTACACGGTTTCAGGTTTCACTTTCCGCGATTTCTCATTTACGCGGTACCTTGCCAGGTACCTTGCCAGAACCTGACTTTCACTTTCCGCGGTGCATCTACTCATATACGCGGTGAAGTATAATTTATTTTTTATTTTTTTTTATCTTGCTCATAAAATTCATACAAATTACCCTGCCAGAATATAATTTACATTGCTGGAATTCTTACAATACGATGATCATTTTGAATATAAACATCATGGATTTTGCATTAGACATACAAATTTTAGATCTAATGTAATAATTTGGTTTACACAAAGCAAATATTTTATCGTTTGTGCAAAATATATGAAGTTTACATTCAAAATATTCCCTGACCTGCAAGGAATCCAGAAATGTCAATTATATTATCCTAACTTTAGTCTGGGTTTTTATTTATTACTAAAAATGTAAATATACTATTTTCTCCCAATCGCTTCTCTGGTAGGAGGGGGCGTGGGGGGTAGGAAGGGAGGGAGGGCGGAGGTGGGGTATTTTGATTGACAGATAGTGTCCTTGAAGAATATTTCTTTGTTTATTTACTGATGATATTTGTTTTAGCTCATAAAATTCATACAAATTACCCGGCCAGAATATAATTTACATTGCTGGAATTCTTACCATATGATGATCATTTTGAATATAAAGATCATGGATTTTGCATTAGTCATACAAATTTTAGATCTAATGTAATAATTTGGTTTACACAAAGCAAATATTTTATCTTTTGTGCAAAATATATGAAGTTTACATTGAAAATATTCCCTGACCTGCAAGGAATCCAGAAATGTCAATTATATTATCCTAACTTTAGTCTGAGGTATTATTTATTACTAAACGTTAAAATCTAGTGTTTCACCCAATCATTTCTCAGAGAGGTAGGGGCCAGTGAGCTGGGAAGAGTGGGGGGGGATTTGAGTCCATTATTTGAATGGACATTAACCTGGCGACTGTATTTCTCTTAAATATTAATTGTGTGAGCATACCATCATAAAATTTAGATGTTATTTTTACTACAACATAGGTATTGTGTCGGAAAAAGTGGAGTTTGGGGGTCGGGCCAGTCTCTATTGGAATTAATCCCATATGTTCTGTTGTTCACTTTACGGGGTTTTCACTTTCCGCGGTACCCTGTGGGTTCAATTGACCGCGTAAATCGGGGTACTACTGTAATTGTGGCTAACCCACACAAGTGTGGAAAATGACCAAAAAAAAGTGATGATGATAATGGGTATCTCTCTTAATCATGTAAACCTCATCCTTTACATATTTTCCAATAGGATTATTAAGAAAATAATCAATTCTGGAGGACATTAGAGAATTCACACTTTGGTGGATTACACTTTGTAAAAACTGTTTGATGGAGAATAAAATTCAAAGAGAAAATAATATTTAGGAAGAGAAGGGTAGTGTAAAATTTTGTAATGTGACAGGGAATAAAACAAAGTGTACTTGAATTTAGGCTACAAATATGAGTTTCCTGAGAGCATCTTCATTGAGTGGAAAGTGTAAGAAATTAATATATTTGATGGTTGCTTTGGTTTAGAGTTTAGAGAATGTGTGTTATGAAATGTGTAGTGGTTAAACTGAGGAAATTGTATGATATTGACTTATGAAATGTATGCTGGAGGGTAGGATGGCATAAAGGGTATGGAGTACTGTATAGAGATACTATAGTGGGTGTTTTGAGTAGAAGGAGACAACCTACTACGTATAAAAAGGTGTAGTAGCACACTAAGAAAACGATATAAGTTTTGAAGGCTTACGAATCTGATAGTTATTGGATGACCCTCAGAATCTTTATTGACTGCCTTAACAGAGGAACTCCATAGGTGAAGGAATTGCAGATGAGAAGATTCCTGGATGGTATTTGTGGGTATTGACTGGTATATGTGTGTCACATATTCTGGAACATTGATAGTGTCATAAATTATTGTACTAAATACTTTTCAGGATAATAGGAGTGATTATGGGAGAACTTTTGTATGCACTCTCTATCAAGAATGATCAAGATCAAACGCTCTCAAAAAAAGAGAGGGATATACAGGTCATGAATGGTGAACTGAACAGTTGTCATATATTACTGGAAGTTGTCAGAGAAGAAGAAAAACACAAAAAGGAACGGTTTGACGAATTAAAGGAGTCTCTTGTGAAGTTGAAGGCAGAACTTGAGAAGGCAGAACGTGAGAAACAATCTTCAAGGACAAGTATGTGGAATATGTTTTGGCAGTTCAAATTGCCCTTTCAATTACATATTTAGGTAATAATTTATTGAAATTAGGTACTTTTCAGTGCATTCTCAAAATTTACTTCTTACATTTTAAAGAATATCAGTGCTTTGAAGTGTGTACTGTAGCTTATGCCATTTTTTTAAATATGCTCAGATAATAAGAGATTTCCTTCAACCTCATATTTGACCTGTGCACAGGGGCAAGTAGACTCTGGGTCCGGTGTTTAAAGAGGTGTTGGTCAAGTCATAGAGTGGAGGAAGGATGGGGTTAATGGGAGTATAAGCATGGTGAGGTGGTGTTACCAGTTCTGGGTTTTTTCACAACGAGCATGTTTTTGAATAGTTCTTATATTTTTACTTACCTAGTTACTTATCCTCTTTGCCATTTGCTATGTGTCAACTTTCTAGCTGGTCAGGCAATTACTGTACAGTAGTCTGTTCTGTGTTATTCACTGTTGCCAAGTACTAGGCATATACGGTCACTTGTTTTTATTATATTAAAGTGTTTGCCGTCGCTAGGCTTCATTTCAGTATTGATTGAGAGTTCAACAGAGCACAATGAATATTTTCAATCTATTTCTGATGTTTTTCACTGAAATTTTGTGTCCAGAACTGGAACCCACACACCATGTCCACATACCTATCAAGCACCACCCAGTTTCAGATTTTTTCTTTATATGCTTTCCTAATACTTGTACTTGAATAGCAGTGAAACAAATACAGTAGTCATTGTAAGATCTCCTGACTTGTAGAGTTTTCTTCATTTGTTAAATTTGCTTGTGACACCTCTGAAAGGCATTGTTCTTGTTATGTTTCAACTTCTCCCCAAACAGATACCAAAGTCCTTAACTTTTTCCTTTTCTTTTCCCAGGCGAGATTCATCTGACTCAGAACAATGAATATGGTCTTGGTAGACTGCTAAAGGATGTCTTCTCGCTGGCTCTGGCTTACTTGAATGGAAATTTATTATTAACAGGTTTTGCACTGTTGTAATTTTTTGTTAAAGCTCAGTGGGTTTTTTTAAGCACTTGGAATGACCCCATCATTAGTGTCTTAATTACATCTTTAACTTTGGATGTCGGCATGGTTGACACACCTGATGTTTCCACTGTTGTTGGAGTTTTTACACTTTATACCATATAATAATAACTTATGTTTTTAGATGTGATATAATTACACAAACAGGTATCCACTTATAGAATGATCATTTACTAACAGTACAGGGAAAAGGTCTTGACACACAGTAGCAAGATTTGGCACAATTGAATTAACCCTTCCAATGATATTCTCACACCCTATGTAGTAAACAATGAGAGTATGGTCACCGCACCATATACGGTAACAATTATCCCACCACACTTTGAATCTTCTTGCCACTTAGACTCATCCCCGTTGATGTACTGGCATGTTGGGAGGTGGCTACAAACTACAAATTATCTCTAGGCCTGCCCGCATCTTCTCAGTCACGACCAAGAGTAGACATGCGTCCCGAGTGCCCAGGAGAAATTGTGATTGTTTGGTAGTGATGTAACAATGGCATGAATGAGTATTTCTCGCCAAGCATGAGCCAATCGCTGTGGCCTGTGAGCAGAGCCGTCCCTAGGGTATGGCAACCGGTGCGACCACCCCAGGCCCAGCGGCCCTTACCTCACCCAACACCAGAATTAGTAACTACGTTAACCTGACCTCACCTTACCAAACAGATTCAGGAGACCACCTGAAGGATTAGCGACCAATACAGTTAGGCAATGCATCTGCTGACTTGAGGTCAAAGGTAAGATTAAGCCACCCCATCTTACCACCCAGACTGAGAACAATGTTATATTTTACTGTGCTCTCTGTCGAAGAGGAGTGAGGACGTTGACAGTGGTTGCCTGTCAGTGTTTGCTGAAACTCTGAATCTCCAATTGTCTGTGATTTGTGTTTTGTGAAATTGTTGTATATATTATTTTACTATCGTACTCAGCCCTCATTTTTTTATTATACCATGGCCAGCAGGGATAGAGACAGATACAGAAAATACAGAGAAAAGGCAGAAAAAAAAGGAAGAGAGAGAAATAGCAATGTCAATGAAAGGTTCCCAAGAAAAATATATGCTTTCAAAAACATCAGAAAGTAGTGCAAAAAAGGACCTGAGTAACTGTGGCGGTGATAGTGTGGGTCAAATTCAAGCTGAGGAAGAGGAGAGTACTGAAAAAATACTAAGGCTTTTAAAATGGCCAGTTCTACCTATGTTAACGGTCATGCTGATGAAGATCTATGTGATCCAGCCAACTGGCCACATTTACTGGACAATACGACAAACGATATTTTGGGAGAAAGGGGACTTGTTAAGGTATCTAGTGAAAATTATTTGTTTCCAAAAAATGGTGAAAACTGACACTTTTCAGACGACTTTTACATGCAAAGATTGCCAAAAGGGGGAAATATATGAAACATGTTATAACATAGTAAATTACATTATACTTGGCATAGTAATAGTGTGATTGGGGAATTAACAATATGCATATTACAGTGTGTATGATGTCAAGGTAGGTAGATACCAGGTAGCCTCACGCAGGCCCATAGGAATTCACTAATTGGCAACTCTTCTCTCGAGATCGCTGAGCCACGCCCCTTTTGCCACTTCACGCGTTTGTAATATTGAGGTATTATTATCTGCTTCTACTGTTTGATGTAACTAAGTGGGCGGAGCTTAATAAGTGATGTCATCGCTAGCCAATCAGCGACGGATGGAATCCAGCGGTCGCAAGTGTCACAAGCAAGATATTTATATTTATTTTATATATTTAATCAGTGGCTCCAATTAAAATAAAACAAAAAATCTCCATTCCATACATTTATTGTACAACTTTTAATACCATCATAAGCCTTCAAAAATACGTATATAAAAATTTCATTTTTATTTTCATTAGCGTAGATCCTATGGGAGTGAGGCTACCTGGTATCTACCTACCTTGTATGATGTAACTATAAAAATTATATATATATATATATACACAGTCGGCCCTTAACATACGCGGGGGCTACGTAACAGAGATACCCGTGGATGTTAAAAATCCGCGTGTATGTGCTGGCCCCCCCCAAAAAAAAACCCTGGCCCCCCATGTCCTTATTTACCGTATATACCTGTGTGTAGTTCGAGTTTTTAAGACCAAATTATTTGCCAAAAAATTGGGGGTCGACCTCTAAAAGGGTAATAGTTTCGTTAGGTTGAAAAATATTTCTCAGTAACTACCAGTAAACAATGGAAACGATGCACCAACGCACCACCAGCTGTGAGTGTCGGTACAGTTGCCAGGGCAGATCTCTTGCGTCATCATAGCAAGCCCAAAGTAGCCAAATCCATGGTATTGTAGGGTTTCGTGGTATAATGTGGTCTAGCACTCAGGATGGATGGAAACTCTAAGGTGGTTTTCTTGTATAATATAAGTTATATGATAGACAGTCTGGTGCTGGAGGTGCCGTGTGGTGAGGAGCTGCTCAGTAGACACGTTCGGTGAGTAGCGTGTTGAAGGAGGTAGATGTGCAGGAGCTTCGTTAGAGAAGATGTTGCCTGTTGCTGGCCTCCTGGTTGAATGAAAGCTGGACAGCGAGGAGCTTGCTGGGAGGAGGTGTTGCGTGTTCAGGAACCGAGAGCAGAATAAGAGCTGGTTGGTGAGGAAGCTCAGAGAAGGACAGCTGGTGGGTCGTCATGCTCGCTGGCGGGACCGAGGACCGCCAGGCAGCGGCGGAGGAGGTGTTGCTTGTTCAGGAAGAATGGCCAGAATGAATCTCAATGGAGAGACAGAGCTTATATACCCAGCAGCCGTGAGTCATGTAGGGAAAACCCGAGAAGTAACCGGTCTTTGGCTCCGTTGCTAGGATACTGCGGCATCTGGTGACGGCGCCGCCTGGGCCGCTAGTTTGGTTGCTAGGGCAGACGTCGCAGGTGGCCTGCAGCTACGCAGTTGTAGGGGAGACGTCCACTACAGTATGGTAGCACAGGTCGATGTAAA
>NW_024732780.1:6088973-6139986 GCF_018991925.1 Homarus americanus
ATTGTAAAAGGTTGTTCCCTCACTCGCTGCTGTTTTTGTGTATAATTTGTGCTGTGCAGTACTGTATCAGGACACAATCGGCCAAGAATACAGTACTATATTAAGGCAGCGTTAAGATGTAAAAAGTGATTACAGTTACATATGTTGTACTGTACATTCAGTAACTGGGAAAAACTGGAGCACCTTAACTTTCGTCTTTATTCAAGACATCTTCAGGTCATGAGACCCACTAGTCCCCCACCCCGACAATGGGTCAGTAACATAAGACCCACTAATCCCCTAACCCACCTCCATCACAGATGTTAAGATGTAAGAAGTAATTACAGTTACATATTACATACAGCAGAGTGGACAGTATGCTTACTCTAAGCTCAAGACGACAACATCTGCTGGTGAGTACAATAC
This sequence comes from Homarus americanus, assembly GCF_018991925.1. NCBI lineage: Eukaryota > Metazoa > Arthropoda > Malacostraca > Decapoda > Nephropidae > Homarus > Homarus americanus. The sequence continues at coordinate 6,089,379 of NW_024732780.1, forward strand.
AGTACATACAGTATACAGTGGTAATAGTACTGTAGAGGGATGTGCCATTTAGCAATCGGGATGTGTTCCTGAAAAACAGATCGCTAAGTGATTTGATCGCTGAGAGAACAGAAACGAGAAATAATATCTTGAAAAAAGGATAATGAGGAATAATATCCGTGGAGATGGCACGTAATTGTGTAGCGGAGTCGCGTGGCCGACTCACCACCCAGTAGCACTCACAGCGGGTGAGGCGGAGCTGTGAGATGTGTTATTCTTCAACTTGTAATTTCAGGTAGATATACATAATTGTCTTCATTTTCTTGTACTGTACTCTGTTACATGTACACACATTCATTCTTACAGAATGAGCAGAAAAAATTATCATAAGAGTCAAAACATAAAGGGAATACAGTAAACAGTTCTTATCTGGTCCGCTGTTAGCCGACAAGAGCGGAGGGGGAGGGAGGAGCAATCACTTTAGTACACAATATCACAATAGTATAGGCCGGGGTAATGAACAGTCCGTACAGTACTCAATAACACGCCAAAGTCACAACAATAACAGCGATGCACTGCAATAAGATGTCCCCACACACAACGCTTCCGTGACGCCTGCTGGACCACCACTCCACGACCCCCTGACGGAGACACGATGATCCTCCCCATACTGGCCAGATATTATGTAAATAACATTGATTATGTGTTAAAGGAATATCCTTCCTTCCTTCCTTAGGCTTTAGTAAGCCCCTTTATAATATTTATACTGTATATACTTGTCACACTTGCCAGATGCTTCTGGTGTTATTGTACAGGGGTACCTAGTGACAGCACTAGGATCCCGCTTTCTCTATCAAGGAATAAACAATTGAAATTGAAAAATTGAATAGGAATGATGCACAGCGATCAATAATATACAGAGCAATATAGTAAAGCACAGACCACAATGTTCAAAGGCAGGGTAAACACTTCTGTAGTAACGGCCTGAGTTCATAGGTGGCGCGCCGGTAGCATACCCCTACAATACGTGATTTCTATATAATAAACCTAGATATGTATCCCCTCTGGTTATCAAAAAATTAAAATTTCTGCTTTTTGCTGGAAAAGCTAGATACTAGTATTGATAAAATAATTTTTAAAATTCAGGTTGGCTGATTCATAGGAGGTGTTACCGTCCGCACTGTGCGAGCAGTAATGGTGAAATTTAGGATAACATATCTGAGTGTTATGATAACAATAAAATGGACAAATAGTTGAAGGCGTGAGGCTAGCAGTGTTAATGGTATCAGTTCTGCTGAAACAGCACGCGAGCTGATGAGAGATTTGTTGTTGCGATGGCCACCCGGGCCCCCGAACAAAAACATATGGCAATATTTCACAACTGATCGCTCTAAACACAGCAGAGGCTTCATCTGTCCTGGGTGTGGACAGTTCAAGACACACCGTCGAGCTGTGAGCATTACGAGTATCACTTACAGACTAGTTATAGGACCCGTTACACTAAGTCTATTCCCATACGAGGCTTTATTGTTCTAAACTCTTATGCATTGGGAGATACTATGAATACATCTTTGTAATTATCAGATGAGTGTGTAGTAAATGCTGTTACCTTTGTATACAATATGAAGCTGTTATTTGTCACCTGACTTATAATCCACAAATCATGGGTAATGTAACTTTGCATTGACAGGTTTTGACCATTAAACATCACCGAGTCCACAGGTCTTCTTCACGGGGGGTATCTTAAATAGCGGCTTTCTTTCCAACAAGTTTAGCGTCGGCCTTGAAAATAAAAAGTCGCCAACATCTCTGAGTGGGCGGGAGACATGCAGTATCACACTCGCCATTTATTTCCACCAACAGTATTTTACGTCATATACCGGTAAGACCCATGACCATATAAGAACACCCCCACCCCTCCCCCCATTTTAGCAGGAGTATTTAGGAAAATGCACTCAAGAGTATTTTCCTAAATACTGTATCCATAGTTTTCATAAATTAATATTTACAGTACCAGTAAATGTGAGAAATAAATTAAAATAATACCAATAAATAATTTACAATAAAAATACAGTACAGTGGTCCCTCGGTTAACGAGCACAATCCGTTCCAGCAGGTTGCTCGTTAACCGAAAATCTCGTTAACCGAAACCATTGTTTCAATGGGTTTTTGGGTAATTGGTTCCAGCTCACCGAAAATTGCCTAAATTCAACAAAAAAGGTAGAAAAGTTCACTTACTTTGAGGTGTGTATGTAGAAGGCTCCTGGATGATGATGATGATGATGTGAATTTGAAGTGGGAGGTGGAGGAGGAGAAGGGAAAAGAGAAGGAAGTGGAGGTGGAGGAGAAGCATTTTACTGCTTCTTGGAAGGTGAGTCACCTTCCATGAAAATGTCAGGAACCTCTGGACTGACAGATTCTCCACCATGAACATCCTCTCTCCTTCTTGAAGTGGGAGGCTGAGGGATAGCATCTTGTTCCCTCTGCCTTTTACTGAAGAAAGTGTCAATTGTGGTCTGTGGGGCATCTGTCCTCCTCACCATTAACTTATGTTTAAAGAAGGAGACCACTGAGTCCTCAACATGACACAAAGTTAGTTCAGTTTTTTCCACTTCTGGGTGCTTTGAAGCCAGTTCCCTGAACTTCTCCCAGTGGTAAATCACATCTTTCAACTGTTTAGCTGACATATGGTCATCACTTTCAATTTCCTCCTCACCGCTGTCAGCCTCTACCTGTAACATCTCATCCAGTTGCTTCAAGTCATCAGGAGTAAGTTCCTCCTCATGAGACATCACAAGCTCTTCCACATCCTCCTCCTCCACTTCAAGGCCCAATGACTGACCAATGGACACAATCTCCTGGTCCAACTCTGTTTCTTCCTCAAATCCCTCAAAATCATGGACTACTGATGGCCACAGTGCTTTCCATGAAGAATTGAGGGATCTAGTGGAGACTTCTTGCCATGATGACACAATCAATTTTACAGCCTCCAGGATGTTGAATTGTGTCTTCCAGAAATGTTTCAGTGTTAGTTCAGGATCATTGGAAGTTGCCTGACGACACCTCCTAAACATTTTCTTCATGTACAACTTCTTGAAGTTGCTGATCACATTCTGGTCCATTGGCTGTATGATTGATGTAGTGTTTGGAGGCAAAAACAACACTTTCACAAAGTCAAATTGATACTCCAAATTTCTGGCAAGTTCAGGGTCATGACCAGGAGCATTATCCATGAGGAGAAGAGCCTTTAAAGGGAGTTTATTGGTGGTTAAGTAGCTCTTGACAGAAGGGCAAAACACCTCAACAGCCCATTCATTAAAGAGCTGTCTTGTCACCCATGCCTTACGGTTGGACTTCCAATAAACTCCAAGCTTTGTTCTTACCACTTTCTGTTGCTTGAACACCCTGGGGTTTTCAGAGTGGTAGACAAGCATAGGCTTCAGTTGGAAATCCCCTGAAGCATTGGCACCAAGCAATAGAGTGAGACGGTCTTTCACGGGTTTATGCCCAGGTAAAGAGGCTTCATCTTTGGTGATGAATGTTCTTTTGGGCATCTTTTTCCAGAACAGCCCAGTTTCGCCCACATTGAACACTTGCTGTGGAAGATAATTTTCTTCCATCAGTTTTTTAAATTCATCTAAAAACTTTGCTGCCCCTTCCTTATCACCACTAGCAGCTTCACCATGCCTAACAACACTGAAAATGTCACTTCTTTTCTTAAATTTTTCAATCCAGCCTTTGCTGGGTCTTAAAATCTTCAGTCTTTTCAGCCTGAAGAACCAGGTTGATCTGCCTTTAAATGTTCATAAAATCTCCCTGGCTCTTTTCACAAATGAATTCACTAGAACTGAATCATTTTCATCTGTTTTTCCTTAATCCAGAGGATAAGTAACCTCTCGCTTCTACCATTAGGATCTACTTTTTAAACACTTGCAGATTTGTCTCTCACTTTCACTTTAAATTTGTCTTTCTGTGCAAGAATTGCTTCACACAGTTGATGCCGGGCTGATGCCATATTTTGCATAGCACATTTGATTTAATGCCTTTGTTCATGTTTTTTATGATTTTCTGCTTGGTTTGGATTGAAATAGCTTTTCTTGATCTCTTAGGCCCCATGCTGGATTCAAACAATGTCAACGCTGCGTTTTTTTAAAGTTAAATTTGTTGTAAATAAAGAATATTTTCTTTAAAAATAACTCTCTGCACTGGCGCTTATATATTGTCAACACTATGTAAAATAAATTTCAAAATGACCAATAATTTGTTTGGAAACACAGAAAAAAGCGCTTATTTAAAGAGAGTCTCTCAAGCAAGATGTTACCTCCAGTGAAACAGAGAGAGACTCAACGCCTGTTTAGTACAGTTAAACTTTTTTAGAATATGTTGAATAGTATAAACTTTGATATTTACTGGCAGTGACGGCCCCAGAACCGACACAATGCATTGGCGGACCACGTCACAGCTGGTTGATCGCCTGCAGCCAAAACTTGATGAGGTCAAGCCGTGAGAAACTCTGCTAACCTAATTCCCCAGTAAAAATCTTATGGAGGTAATCAACTCATAATCAAATTCGTTAACCGAGGCGCCATAACCTAGGACCACTGTACTGTACTGTACATTGGCAAACCAGTAAATAAAAGCAATTGAAAGTTTAACACAGCCTATAAGCATATACAGTACTTGTGCAGTAAAGCCTCAATGACTTTAATGTGAACTCCAATATTGTAGAGTGTAAGGTAAATCATCGTGACAGTGGTCCTCGTTAACGGCTCGGGTTAACGAGATTTCGTTAACGAAGTTACTCTCTATAAGATTCTTAACTTTAGTTAACGAGTGTAACTTCGATTAATCTATCTCTTACGAGCCAATCACATCTTTAGCTTGCATTTATGTCCACCAGCTGTAGTATTAGTCCGCCAATACAGTAATCGGGTTCTAGGGCTAAATTCTTACCCTTTTAGTAAATACCAAGAAATTTATACTATCTCAATCACATTTTAAAGTTTAATATTAAATTTTTAGTCATTTTAACAATTATTGAACATAATTGAAGTAGGTCACTAGTTTGTATGCATGCCATCAGCCTGTCAACACACCATACAGGCGTCAGTCTTTGTGTCTTTTCAGTGGAGGTAATATCTTGCTTGAGACTCTCTTCAACTAAGCGCAATTTTTTCTGTGTTTGCAAGCAAATTAATTATTGGTCATTTGAAATTTAATTATAGGTATGCTATAACGAATCTAATTGGTTCTAGAACCTTGTTCGTTATAGCATTCGTTCGTTATATGATTAATCCGTTCCAGGCCCCCAAATACAACCACTTAACACTGAAAAATATATAAAATTGTAAAAATTGTAAAAAAGTGCATAAATATGCATCTAAACCTCTGAAATAAAGAATATCATTTATACTTGTAATAAAAAACAATAAATTAGTATAAAAAAAAAAAAAAATGTTAAATAATGTTCGTTGTAGGAGTTTCGTTTGTTATAGCATTCTCAATTTTATAGGTAAAACAGTTCGTTATAGGAATATTCGAAGTAGGATCCGTTCGTTATAGCATACCCCACTGTATTGACAATATATAATGCAGTGCAGTGTTGATTTAAAGAAAATAATCTTGAATTACACCAAGTGAACTAAAATTTTATGGGTGAAATGGCAGCACAGGGTGACTTCTCTTCCACCCCAATGCCTTCTCTTCTCCCTTCTCCTCCACCCCCGTTCTAATTCCCATCATCATCATCCAGGAGCCTTCTACATACACACCTCAGAGTAAGTGTACTTTTCTACCTTTTTTGTTGAATTTAGGCAATTTTCGGTGAGCTAGAACCAATTACCCAAAAACTCATTGAAACAATGGTTTCGGTTAACGAGTTTTTCGGTTAACGAGCAACCTTCTAGAACGGATTGTGCTCGTTAACCGAGGGACCACTGTATTGTGAATCATTAATTACTAGTAAAATAAAGCAATGATAATGATGTGCATTCCCTAGTGTGACCTTTTCATAACTTTTGTGTGTTTTCTTTATCCTCTTTTTCCCCCAAAACAATACAATTAATGCAAAATGAAAACTATAATCTTTAAATAGTGTTTATGAATGCACCTTATACAATATAAATCAATAATAATAAGGTAACACAAGAGGAGATGGGATGCCATTGTTGCTGTCAATATTTACATGTATAATGTCAGTTATCCATCTGAAACTGAAGAAAATAAAACCCTGGTTGTAGCTGTAGTAAAATTAATGTAAAAAAAGACGTTTTTTTTTCTAAAAACCAGTTTTTGTGATATGGCTCGGAATGCGACGCTTCAGCATGTTACCTAGGTATGTTAATTCCTAGCCAACTCGCCAGGCCAACATACAGGCAATTAAAACATCTAATAATTACTTAATAAGTAATATTAGGAGGACACGTTGCTACCTGGCATTTAATTGCAGTTCTCAAAACTACCTCCTTCACACCCCACCATAAGCATCACGACCTTCATCTCTTGCCTCAGAGCGAGCAGTAAAATAAGTCAACTCTCGAGGGGTGGAGATGGGTGGGTTATCAGATTCGCATTCTGAGCCATATCACAAAAACTGGTTTTTAGAAAAAAACGACTTTGTTCAACTCGGAATGCGACACTTCAGCATGAATACCCGAGCAGGAGGTGGAGAGGGAGGTGACTTTCCATACAAGGCTCCGCTGACTTAGGTCCAGATTATGTTATAAACCGATTAGAATATTTCCAAAATTAGGAACATTTACCGGAAGGTAAAATGTTAATTTACTCAATAAGGATACTCACTTTATTCTGATGAGGAAGAAGGTCCTGGTAGTGGAGATTGACTAGGTGGTGGAGGGGAACCCAGCACCACCACATTTGAAGCATCTTTCAGAGATAGATGAAGATAGCTGTCTTTGAAAATTTTTGAAGATCTCCAAAAGCCCATTTCCGTGATCTGACTGAGACTCATATACCGCAGAAAGGCCACAGACTCTGCATACAGTGGTCCCTCGGTTAACAAGCGCCTCGGTTAACGATTTACCTTCCATAAGATTCTTAACTTCGGTTAACGAGCAGTCCCTCGATTAACGAGTTTTTTACGAGCCGACTTCAACATGTTTTCGCTTGCATTTGGCGGTCCACCAGCTGTAGTATTAGTCCGCCAATACAGTAATCGGTTTTAGGGCTTAAATTCCTTACTATTTTAGTAAATATCAAGAAGTTTATACTATTCAATAATTTTAAAAGTTTAATATTAGCTTTTTTAGTCATTTTAACAATTATTGAACATAATTGAAGGTAAAGAAACTAGTTTCTGGCGTGCCATCCAGCCTGTTAACACACCAGACAGGTGTTAGTCTCTCTCTGTTTTCAGTGGAGGTAACATCTTGCTTGAGACTCTCTTCAACTAAACGCTTTTTTTCTGTGTTTCCAAGCAAATTATTGGTCATTTTGAAATATATTTTACATAATGACAATATATAATGCAGTGCAGTGTTGATTTAAAGAAAATAATCTTGAAATACACCAGAGAACTAAAATTTTATGGGTGAAATGGTGCCATGGGGTGACTTCTCTTCCACCCCAATGCCTTCTCTTCTTCCTTCTCCTCCACCCCCATTCTAATTCCCATCATCATCATCATCATCATCCAGGAGCCTTCTACATACACACCTCAAAGTAAGTGTACTTTTCTACCTTTTTGTTGAATTTAGGCAATTTTCGGTGAGCTGGAACCAATTAACCAAAAACCCATTGAAACAATGGTTTCGGTTAACGAGTTTTTCGGTTAACGAGCAACCTGCTGGAACGAATTGTGCTAGTTAACCAAGGGACCACTGTATTTCCTAATGTCATGTGCCAAAAATTTCTTGCCAGGATCTGCTTGATTCACTAATTGAGATAAGGAATTTGTCATTTGACTAGGAGATAATTTCTTACCATCCCTTGATGAGAAAACATAAGGGACTCGATTAGAGAATCTGGTTAACCATTCCTGAAGATTTTTAACTGGGCACAATATATGAGGAACCCTTGTTTTATCCATTAGACGTTTTATCCTAATAGGTTGAGCTTGGAAATCTTCCCTTTCATTTTTTCTTAGGATCTCCGTAGGAAAAAGGATAACATCCTCGTCAGAAAATACCAATAATGATGGATTATTGGAAATTGAAATCAGTTTACTGAGTCTCATACCCGTTGCTATTCCTAGAAGGAAGGCTGCCTTCTGGAGTAATTTATCCCTGTTCAGATTTATGTTGTAATTAGGCCCCATAAGAAATTTAGTAACTTTTTCCAGAGACCAAGGTGGGATTTTCTTTTTCCAGAGACCAAGGTGGGATTCTCTTGGGGCGAGGAAGTTTCTGAATGAAAAAGGACAATCTTTGCATTTGATAAATCCTTGGGTTCAAAGAAATATTAAAACCCCAAGCCAGAGGGTCAACCAACGCTGATTTATAAGATGCAATTGTCGATCCTTGAAAGCCTTTAACTCTGAACAGAAATTCTAAAAATTCTAACACAACTGTTTCCGATAATGATTCTGGAGTTGTTAACTTGATAACTGTTGAAAAAGATTCCAAGCTTTCTCATATTGAATAGAAGTTTGGGGTCTATGACCTGCTAATACTTGGTTAGCTATATTGGGATTACTCAACAACCTATTTAAACTTCTTCTGAGAAACTCCAAGCGTGAAGTGTCAACGATATCTCGAACTGAGAATATAGTACCTGGTCTAGACATCCTTGTTGCAATTGTAGAGGATTCGGGCACCAGTTCAGCAGATCCAGGCACCAAGGTTTTAGGATCCAATATAGTGCAATTAAGAGGACTTTGCCTCGGAAGGATCTGAGTTTGTGAACCACTTTGGGCAATATTTTCACAGGTGGGAATAGATAGATTGAATTCCAAAGGTTCCAATCTAAGACTAAGGCATTTCCTTAAAGATTTATCCCTACAGAGATGCATAAATTGGCATCTTGTGACTTGTTAGGGAGGCAAAAAGAGCTATCTGTGGAGTTCCAAACTTCTTCACTAGACTCTTGAACTCTGATACCTTTAGGGACCATTCTGTTTCTGTCAATAATGACCAGAGACAGGACAGCGCATCTGCCCAATTGTTTTGTACTCCCGGTATATAAGTTGCTTTGAGGTAAAGTGTTTGTGTTACACAAATACTGAAAAAATTTTCTGACAGTTGTAGAAGGGGCCAAGACCTTGTTGAGCCTTGATGATTGAGACAAAAGACTGCAGTTTTGTTGTCCATGGCAAACAGGATCGTCATATTTTGTAAATTTGGGTTTGCCGACAAAAAGAATAGGACCACTGCTAATTCTTTAATATTTATGTGTTTGTCCCAAAGGAAGTTGCTCCACTTCCCTTGACTGAATTCCCCTTTTGAAGAATGGTATCCCCATCCCATTTTGGAAGCATCCGTACAAACGACCAAACCTGTTTGAGGTGGAACCCAGGGAGAGGGACCGATTAGATTGTCCCAGTTTGTCCACCATAACATATGATTCTTTATCTGAATAGGGAGAGAAGAAGCAACATTTCTGTTTCTGTGAAGCAACTTCGAGCCTAGATGAGATAGTTGCTTTTTCCTTAACTTTCCCAATGGAACCACTATTGTGGCAAAATTCAACAGACCCAAAGTTTTTCCAATCGTGCCAAGAAACCTTGTGCTTTACACAAAAGGCCTCTACTTGGTGTATCACATCTGTTACTTTTGCTTCTAGTAGACTGACTGACTGCTGATTTGTATCCCACTGGAGACCTAGCCAATCCAACTTTTGACATGGTATTAAATTTGATTTGACCTGGTTTATCTTTGATCGCAGGTTTTGAAATAGTACTAGTGTACGTTGGGTCGCCCTTTGACAATCTTCGAAAGAGTTTCCCATTATCAGCCAATCGTCTAAATAAGCAAAGGTTCTTATGCCCTCCTTTGCAAGGATCTTTCTGGGAATGTTCGCCAGTTTTGTAAAGACTTTTGGCGCAATTGTCAGGCCGAATGGCATCACTGTAAATTGATAACTTACATCCCCTACTTTGAACGGCAGAAATTTTCTGTACCTGGGAGCAACAGGAACGTGATAATAGGCATCTTTGAGATCCACTTTTGAGATCCAAGCATTGGGCGGAAGTAGATGCCTCAGATGGTCGTAAGTGAGCATCTTGAAACTTCTTTTGGTAATAAATTTGTTTAGGATTGAAAGATCCAAAATCCACCTTAATTTGTCGCTGCCTTTCTTGGGAACTGGGAATAGGCGAGACATGAAACATTTCTCTGACTGTAACAGTTCTATGTCACCTCTGTTTAATAGTTGAATTAAAATTCTGTAAGTAAGGGGGTTGGTTTTTTACCCTTTTTTGGAAACGTTAGGGGAAGGCACCTCAACCAAGTCCATGTGAGGCCCCCTTTGATTGTCTTGTAAGCCCATATGGAAGAAGTCCATCTGTTCTCCTAACCCCCTAGACGACCCAGCTGTCTGGCTTCATTGGAAGGGAGTAGTTGCTGATGTGGTGGAATAAGGTCTCCTTCCGCTCCTGAACAAACAGCCACCTCTATTACGTCTTGATTATTTCCTTTAAAATTTTCTCTAGGTTGATAATTGAACCGAGCAGCTGGTCCTGTTCCTCTGTAAAACCTTCCTCTTTCAGATTTCCAAAAGGTCTGAAGACTGCTGGGAACACTAATATTAATAGCTTGCTCAACAGCTGATCTATATTTAACCAATGATTGTTCATCAAACAAAGCAGGAGAAAGAGGGGAAGAACGTAGCAATAAATAAGCACTACCACGTGAAGCATTATTTGTGGCTTACTCCCTTAGCTAGGCTTTAGTGTTAGGGCTTTCAACAACATATCAAAAATGAGTTGTACAGGAAATATGGGATCCCTTGTAAAGCAGCAGCGAAACATTTGTACACTTCTGAATTTTCTTCATAGTCCAGCACAAAATTAGTTAATAACTGACACATCATAATTGTGGGAATGAATGTTAAGTCTTTTAATACATTAGCCCAGACTTCATCTATTTCAGAGATCATCTTTGGGCAAATATCAGGCCAAGAAAGTGTAGTATCACCTTCCAAAAACAATGAATGATGACCCACACTTGCTTGTCCTTCCTGTCTCTTTGTAGTTGCTGAGATATCAGGAAATTTAGAAACATTTTCGTAAAATACCTTGAATAAGGAATCCACAGATTCAGGTGTAGTAGAAAACAAAGAAGACTTAGACCTTACCAATGTTATCCATGGCCTGTTGGGATCCTCCTTACACTCATTTACTTTTGGCTAACCTTTAGAGCTTTTCATGTTATCATAAGCCATATACATAAGAAAATAGGGCTAGGCTATTGGTTGCATATTAGAAAAACAAGGTGAAGCCTAGGCAGGAATGTTCATTTCACCTCATATTTGGCTTTCAATACTGAGGGATATTTCCGGCTATACAACATTAATAAGTTCTATCTGCAAGTTTACTCAGTCATAAAACATATTTTTACCCTCAGTGTGAACAATACAAACCTTCTGTTTTGGTGAAAAATACTTTATAATTTGTAAGAAGATAAAAGATGCGTCTCTTCCAAACTGCGACAAATACAAACACTCAAAGCCTCATATTATTAAAACAAAAATTTTACGAAAGACAAACTGAAATACTGTACTATATTTCAGTATGTTGATGTACAAAACATTTTCTTCATTATTCTATAATAAAACAAGTCTAACAAGCATTATTACAACATATATTATTATTATTTTTTATACAATCGGGAATTAGTGACTACTACATCCGGGTTGAGAGTGTTACACAGCCTCAGGGGCTAGTGTAAATTATGTGCTTTAACTTACGGAGTTCGATGTCAAATATTTGTTTTGAGTATACCATCGGTGTTTTGAGTATACCAACGGTGTTTTGAGTATACCAACGGTGTTTTGAGTATACCAACGGTGTTTTGAGTATACCAACGGTGTTTTGAGTATACCAGCCATCGGTGTTTTGAGTATACTAGCGGTGTTTGAGTATACCATACTGGTGTTTGGAGTATACCAGAGTATATACCAGCGGTGTTTTGAGTATACCATCGGTGTTTGAGTATAGAGTATATAGCGGTGTTTGGAGTATACCAACGGTGTTTTGAGTAGTATATACCATCGGTGTTTTGAGTATACCAACGGTGTTTGGAGTAATTATACCATCGGTGTTTGAGTATACCAACGGTGTTTTGAGTATACCATCGGTGTTTGAGTATACCATCGTGTGTGTTTGAGTATACCAACGGTGTTTATACCAACGGTGTTTTGAGTATACCAACGGTGTTTTGAGTATACCAACGGTGTTTTGAGTATACCAACGGTGTTTTGAGTATACCAACGGTGTTTTGAGTATACCAACGGTGTTTTGAGTATACCGATCTGAGACTGTAAGTCCAGTTACAGGGGACTTAAATATGAACCGTCGTTATCGGAGGCTTTCCTGTACAGTATGCCCTTCAAATTCGCGGGGGGTTAAGATCTCAAAGAAATGTGTACTGTACAAAGAAATGTGATGGCCCTTAAGACAATTATTTCTTTTACCTGTATTGTATGTATGTTTGTGTGTTTACACACACACACAAAACACATAATAATAAATAAGGGAAAATCCTCTCACGAATAATCGAATTTTTGTTTGTTTTAAATGTTGAGTCTACCCTCAGGTTCACTCCGTGCTTTATTAATGACAAAGCACGGAGTGGAGTTGAGGGTAGATTCAACATTTAAAAAAAAAAAAAAAATTCTGATTATTTGTGAGAGGATTTTCTCCATTATTATTTATTTTTATGTGTGTGTGTGTGTGTGTGTGTGTGTGTGTGTGTATACAATACAATACAATACAGTGTGTGTGTGCGTGTGTGCATACAATACAATACAGTACTGTACATATATACTGTACAATCGGAAAAAATTTATTAAAAATATTGAGTCTACCCTCAACTCCACTCCGTGCTTTGTTATTAATAAAGCACGGAGTGAACCTGAGAGTAGACTCAACATTTAAAAAAAAAAAATTTCTGATTATTCGTGAGAGGATTTTCCCCATTATTATTTATTTTTATGTGTTTCGCGCACGCACGCACGCACGCACACATATATACAATACAGGTAAAAGAAATAAATTTCCTAAGAGCAAACACATAAAGGGAATATACATTTCTTTGTACACAAGTAAAAATCACCCCCCCCTCCCCCACCCCTTGTCAGCAAATGTTATTCATGGCCATTTTGAGAACCTAACCCCCGTGAATTTGGGGGCCCCCTGAATTACTCATGATTATATAGTAATACTGGATAGGTCGCTGAATAGAAAAATAGAATTAAAAAATAATTTGCCTTGTTTACTTACCTGTAGCAATTCTAAATGGAATGCGATTAGCAGAGGCTTCTGCTCCACATCAAACATGTCGTGGTGAGTTTCACACATCCCTTATACAGTATAAACTAGTGGCATTCTGCGGATTCTCCCTTTAGTTCAAGTTGGTCAGTATTTTAAGAAAAGGAAGGACTTACTGCCTCCGTGTGTGATTCATTCTCTTGTTTTAGAGCATTCCTCTGAGGGCTCTAAGTCAGATGCAGGGTTGGGTTTTGTGGTGGTCTTTCCCAATTTCTGTCGAGACGGTAATTTCCCCATTATGGCATCAATTTTTGCCGCAGAGCTGTTGGGTATTTTTTTTGCCCTCGAGATTATTTTTAACAACCTCATACTGCTTTTAAATATTTTAGCAATTCTCGTAGTGCTCTTCAGGCCTTAGCTAGTGTCTCATCGCCCCATCCCTTAGTTATAGATATTTTACAGTGGCTGTTTCTCATCCAATGTCGAGGCCGGAAAGTCAGTTTTTGCTGGGTTCCGGTCTATGTTGGGGAGAAGGGGAATGATGCTGCGGTGAAAGCAGCTGCTTTTCGCCCTATGGCACATCACTCCCCTCTACCTGCCTCTGATATGAAGCCAGTAATAAAAGCTGCTATCAGCAGATAGCAACACAGGAGGGATGTTGTCGGAGCAAACAAGCTCCACGACATCCATCCTGCATTGGGTGCCTGGGGATATCAGGGACTGTTGCACCCCCAGGAGACTGCTTTGGCCCGCCACCATATTTACTGGCCACACACGGCTGACTCGTGGTTTTTTAATGGAGATGGCGTCCCCTCCCCATTGTGATAACTGCCTGGTCCCATTGACTGTTTAACACCTCCTGGTGGAGTGCCCCAGTCTCAGAGATCTTTGTAAACACCTCTCCCAGTGCGGGGGAGGAGACGGGTCATACCGTCTCTCTTCGGTGCTGGAGGGGGGGGGGTAGGTAGTGTGGGAGAGGATGTCCTCTCCTTCATGGCAGAAGCGAGTGTTCTACACAAACTTTTATGCCTCACGATCAGACACACCTGTATGGCATTTCTTTTTCATTTTCTCTCAGAGTTTATGGTTGAATTACAATACTTCAAATTTTAATGCCACTTTTGTCATGCCATTTTCTTGCATGGAACCAAGTTTTAAGGCTAGGTGGCAACCCATCTATGGGCGGTGGACCATGCAGTAACAGAAAACAAATGACAGCCATGTTTCTGCCTCAGTAAGCAGCGAGTGTCTCACTCAGTCCCAAGAACTATTTAAAAATGGCGGCCACCGTGGAGTTTGCGGCGCTATCTCAAGATATATATATCTCCTACAACCTCTTATTTATTCTGATGAAGGGACTGTGATATGTATTGAAATATTTATAATAAAATAGTGAATTATTTTTAAAATTTATGAGACGTTGGTGAAATGGTTACTCACAATACAGTCGCCCATACCACACGAAAACATGTTGTAATATATAGGCCTAGCTTGGAAAAATAGCAAGCGATTGTGAAATTTAGTGCAATAGACGCTTGCACATAGGCATAGTAAATTATAATGCATATACAGGATGCCCAAACAATTCGCGGATTTTTAATTCGCAGTCCTCGATTATTCGCTAATGACACCCTGGATGTCTAAGGGTAGTTTTAAAGTTGCTGGCATTTGTGTGGCCAGGACAGGGAACCATTCGTTCTAGAGACAGTAATTTCTTTTACTTGTATTGTGTGTGTGTGTGTGTGTGTGTGTAGACACACACAAAACACATACAAATAAATAATAATGGGAAAATCCTCACAAATAATCAGAAACAAGACAACAAAATGTATTAAAAATGCGAGTCTACCCTCAAGTCAACTCCGTGCTTTGTTATTAACAATATTTTGTATGTGTACTTGTGGGGTACATGATGTTTGGTTCACACTCAGGATGGGATGGAGAAAGGAAACTCACAATGTGCTCTCTGTATACATATTATATTGGATGTACAATGCAGCTTGGTGCTGGGAAGGCAGCATGGTTACAAGCGTTGAGTAAGGAGAGCTGGTTGGTGAGGGTGCTCAGAGGAGGACCAGCTTGTGGGTCGCCATGGTCGCCGGCGGGAGCGAGGGCCGCCAGGCAGGAGTGGAGGAGGTGTTGCTTGCTGGTTGGTGTAGGTCAGGTTTTATATAGCGGAGGTAGGCGTGGCTTAACAGTTGACCTCCGTCATGTAAGGCGGCGCTGGTTGACCTAGACCACGAGGCATACACTGGGGAATTTGCAGGGTCGGCTACTCAGCAACAAGCGTTTGTAGGAGAGGAATCCACTACAATACTCCCCCTTCCCTCCAGGCGGTGTAGGAGACTTGTTGTCTGCAGGGTTGCATGGCACATGTGAGGCAGAACGGGCGGTGAATGCCACATGTGAGACTTAACGGCGAGGGCATGGATGAGCCGGCCGCTAGGGGAGACAACTGTCTAGACACACGAGATCTGTGGGAGAAGAGAGGGAGAAAAAGGGTGTGTGGGGGCGATGAATGTTGTGCTTCTGTAGCTGCAGGGGCAGCGTCCTCATGGTCACTGGCTGGGATGACTGGGTCAGGGGCGACATCAGGAGGAGGGAATATGATAGGAGCAGGTTCTACAACAGCAGCAGGGTCCACGACAGCAGCAGGGTCCAGGACAGTAGCAGGGTCCACGACAGCAGCAGGGTCCAGGACAGTAGCAGGGAGTGCCTGAGGGAAAAAAAACGGTGTGTGGGGGCGATGAATGTTGTGCTTCCCTCGCGGCAGGTTCAGAGTCCTCAGATGCGCCTGCTGGGGTCGGTAGGATGTGGTGCTTGGGGCAGGAAGAGGAGCTGGTGTCTGCTTAGAGAAGGAGTGCTGCTCTAGGGTGTCTAACCTGCGGTATAGAGACAGTAGCTGTAGAGCCGATGAGAGCTGCCTCTGTGTGGATAAGCCAGTCTTCCATGTTGCTTGAAGACTGGGAGATTGATCGGTTTCTTCTCCATCCTGTGTGAGTGCTAATCTCCGGGGGTCACCATTTGTGGGGTTATGGTTTATTTGTTCCCACTCAAGATGGGATGGAGAAAGGAAACTCACAATGTGCTCTCTGTATACATATTGTATTGGATGTACAGTGCAGCTTGGTGCTGGGAAGTGGCAGCGTGGTTACAAGCGTGATATAGAGAGAGCTGGTTGGTGAGGGTGCTCAGAGGAGGACCAGCTTGTGGGTCGCCATGCTCGCCGGCGGGAGCGAGGGCCGCCAGGCAGGAGTGGAGGAGGTGTTGCTTGCTGCGTCTGTAGCTAGAAGAAGGTAGGTCACCACGAGGTCAGGTCTTATATAGCGGAGGTAGGCGTGGCTTAATAGTTGACCTCCGTCATGTAAGGCAGCGCTGGGTGACCTAGACCACGAGGCATACACTGGGGAATTCGCAGGATCGGCTACTCAGCGACAAGCGTTTGTAGGGGAGGAATCCACTACATACTTATACAGTGGTATTTGTGTACATAAATACAGCTCCTTGCAAAATGCATCATTTAGACTCGGGAAAATTTTCCTCAGTGCAGAGAGGAAATTTTCACTGCATTCACTGTGACATACAGCTCCATTCATGCCTCGCACGACCATATCATATAGATTTATTTTTAATGTATTTATTTAACCAAAATTTTAGATAAACTATTCAGGATTATTTGGGCAAAAGAATTTTCTAACTTAATTAGAACTGATTTATTGACTCCAATATCAACATTTCTTAAATTCTTTTTTTTTTAAGAATTTTTCCCCACGGGTATTTTATCGCGTCAAAATATTTTGTTAAAGGATCATTTATTGGAAGAGTCTTGTAGAGAATTTATTCAGGATCATTATGAAATCAAATTTATCTCTTAACACATTAGAACAGATGCTGTGAATAAAAGTTTACGCACTTTTTCGCTACCCATAAATATTTTCACTCGTGCCAGCGGTCTAAATGTAACGGGAGAGTGTTTGTCCGTGCAAGACGAGATGATGAGATGTGTAGTTTAGACTCACTTAGACTCTCGGAAAACTTTTTCCAGCACCAAAAACATTCCGGGGATGTAGGGTAGTGTCTGTCTGTCTGTGTAAGATGAGTAGGTCAGACACTTGGAAACATTTCCCTATACCTCAAAAACTACGGGAATGTGGGAATTGGCGGAGGTGGCTTCTCCGTTGCTATGGTGAACCAGAGAATATATGCAAATGGCGCCAGTGTTTAATTTTCATTTGGCTTTGGCAATGTTTTGTTGTACAAGAAAGCCTCCAATAACGATGGTTCTACTAACGATTCATATTTAAAACCCTGTTTAATTTCAGAACCAATTCAATTTATACCATTATTGTATTCATATTTATGACGAAAATAAAATAAAATTACATTTTCATATAAATAATAACTAAATCTCGATATGTAGTACAGTAGTACAGTTTACAAATAAAAAACAGAAACAAGCCTTGTTCACGGAGGCTTGTTTTCACGCACCAGAACAGGAACAGGAGAAAAACTTTCTCAGGTTTCTTATGCCATTTTTGTGTCCCTATTGAACATGAGCAAGTGGCAAACATGCCAAGAGAGAATATGATCAGGCAATATTTACTACCATAAAAAAAGCACCATAGAAGCCCCTCCCTTCCCTTGGTGCATGGTGTCGCATTATACCCATTTTCTGTTGGCATAATAATACCTGAAAAAGTATGTACAAACACTTTATTTGTACATAAATTATTTGTCCAACATTTAGGCAACATCTGGCAACTCTTCCAGGGCTGTGTGGTGGAGGGGAGGAGGGCAGACTGTTACTTTATTACGTACTAGCTCAGTGCTCCCCAGGGTTTCCTACGGAGGGGTTGTATGCTACGCGTCCTCCTATTCTACCCCACCCCCTGTTATTGCGCCTTATCTTACCTGAACAAGATGCCTAGGCTAAGCAAGAAGAAGCTGAACAAATGTGCAAGGAATATCAAGAACAGAAACCGATATTTACAGAATATACAGGTGCTCCCCTACTTACGACTGCTTGGACTTACGTCCATCGGTACTTACGACCTGCTCTGACCTTACGACCGTCGGGACATACGACCACGGCAGACGTGACCAAAAATATTTTCAAATGATGCACATTTTCTATACCGAAACGTTTCTGTCCCGGGCGAGAGCGTGGCAGGCGGGCGGGCTTGGGTCGCCGCGTGGGTGCACTCACTCAGTAGAGCGCTTAGTTGGTGTTTGGCTATTGTATCCTATAAGGTAATTAAAATTTCTGCGTCTCAGCTTGGCGCCAAGTGCCATGAAATTTTCAAAGCCAAGGTCTAGTGCAGATTTATTTATCTGTCCTTAAGAGTGAATAAGTTTTTCTCTTATAAAATGTCACTAAACTGACAAGGGAGAATATAACTAACATTGCTGGAATTTTTAAAAGATAGTGATTTGTTTGAATATACTATACATGCTCTAGTTCGTATTAGACATACAAATTTAGTTCTGATTAATTTTATTACAAAGGGCAAAAAATTTTATCTCTTGTGCAAAATATATGACATTTATATTCAAATTATTCGCTGTCTTGCAAGGATTCTAGCAATGCAAATTATATTCTCTAACTTTATTCTGTGATATTACATGAGATAAAAACTGTAAGCCTATAACCACCAAACCCTGGCTGGGAGGGAGGGAGGGAGGGAGGGAGGGAGGGAGGGAGGGAGGGAGGGAGGGAGGGAGGAGGAGGAGGAGGGAGGAGGAGGAGGAGGGAGGAGGGAGGAGGGAGGAGGAGGAGGGAGGGAGGAGGAGGGAGGGAGGGAGGGGAGGGGAGGGGAGGTGACAGTGACATGTTTGACAGTTGGCGCTTAAGGTCTAGTGAAGTATTTATTTATTTGTTTATTTATGTCCTTTAAATTGAATTTTTTTGTGATTTGTTTACAAAATGTCACAGAAGTGACCGGGGTGAATATAATTTACATTCTGGAATTCTTATAAGATAGTGATTAATTTGAATATAATCATGCTATAGTTTGCACTAGACAAAAATTTTAGTACCCGTAATCATTTAGTACATTATTTTGAGTACATGTACAGTAAAGCTTTGCCCTTAGGACAGTGTAGCGTGCCCAGAGAAACATTAGGCGCAAAATTTAAAATATGATGCGCAAGATTGACTCGCGCAAAATAGGAAAGATTCGCTTTAAATTAAAACATTGTCCTTAATTGTGGGTGTCGCTTTAAATCAATAATCTTAAATTGAATCGCTTTAAATCGACGCTCTACTGTATGTAACCGATTCTCAAAATTATGGCTGTCCAATCAGGATCTTTTAGGCCTAAATATAAGCCCAGCATGACCTACTGAAAGAGAATACGTTCAGCCTCTCTTCTCTTTACAATCCATCACAGGGATGGTGAACGGGCTGAAAATATATCCATCCAACACTATGATTTATTTCTTCCTTATCCACACAAGTATCGTCGATGTGGACATATGGTCCGCAGATAATGTTTCTCTGGTCACATTAAGGTTGTGATAATAACCAACCTGGTAAGTATCTGAGGCAGGTGATGACCCGCACTTCTCTTCCTGTAACTCTGTAACTGTCCCAACACTAACACCCTTCATCACTACTGTATTGCCTTGACTGTCACACCGTCAGGAACTTCCTACCTCAGGGAGAGTCACTAACCACTATAGGTCACCACCTACTTATACGTATTAATTTAGAGTTAATTCTTGTAATCTACCCACGCTTTGGTGGATGCTAACTCCCATTGTCCTTAATCAAACAATATTGGTGGTAGAGTGGTACCGCTGGTGGTAGAGTGGTACCGCAAACGAGATGTCACAGGTTCGATTCCCGGGCCGGTGGAAGTTGTTTGGACATACTTCCTAGCCCCCATTAGTCCCTGTTCACCTAGCAGTAAAGTAAGTACCTGGTGTAAATCGAAAGTTGCGAATTCGTATTCAGGGACAAGTTGTTGGAGCTTCCAATAACTTGATGACATAAAAACCATTGACTCTTCAGGCTTCTATACCCTTGACTCTTCAGGCTTCTACGCCCTTAACTCATAAGACATAAAGGCAAGCATGAACTTAGCATGCTTCCCTGTTGGGCGCTGTAAATGCTTCTGTGCTTCACCTTACACAAGGCTGTAGGGGAGTGCCCAATAAAAAAAATAAAAAAAATAAATAAAAAATGTATATTAACGTTTGACCACATGGTCTTGTGACTAGGGTTGTCGCCCCCTGGGGTGTAATGAATTAATTAAATAATAAATAATAAGCCCAGCACGACTAAACAGACACTCACAAGCAGCAGATGCAGGTAGTGGGGTGTTCAGCTTGAGAGATAAGTCACATAATGTTGGGAAACACCTCAGTAGCTCCATTTCATCCCCTGGGCATGCCAAGTAGCTATCAAGCTCCTTCAGTCGAGGAGTTTGTGGATGATTCTTGCCTCCATAGTGACTGAGTCTGACTAAGACTCAACATGAACTGTCCCTCTAATTGGGGTGTGGCTGTGGTGATGTCACTTCCATTCTAATTGATGAGTGGCTGAATTTTTCACACCATGTAACATCTGGTGGGTGCTGGGGGCACTGGTACTTGGTTATCTAAGCATAATTTTAAATACGCTCAGTCTCACACACATGTATAGACACAGGGTTTATGTCTAAGATGGAATAATGTAAAGCATTTTAGAATCTCAGCCTCCATGAAATTAATTTCAGGTACAGGTACAGTATATGCAAAGAGCAACTGACGTCTAATGGGAAGACCAAGGCCCTGATGGAAAGGTGGGGAGAAGAGAGGGGATAAGAGGGTAGGCTAGGTGAGGTGGGTGGTCAAGGTGCTAATGGAAACAAGCAGATCAAAGGGAAAGTCCGCAGTTATGGCCACTGCCACCTGACCTAACTTCGCCTCACCTCATGAGACCTCCAGGTATGTGACCGCGTGGTGTCTCCCCACGCCATACCCTCCACAACTCTTTTACTATGGTTAATAATTTATTAATTAATTGAAAATATAGTATTAGTTTGCAAATAGACATTAAAACTTCTTGTTTGTTTGTTTGGGTGATGTAACAAGTAACGATTTTTTTTCAATTGTATTGGAGTAAAAATACAGTACGCCCAGATAATCCACGGATTTTTATTTCATAGTCCTCTTATTTGTGGATGACACCCTGGATGAGCCCAAGAATGTCTGCGGGTAGTTTTAAAGTTGCTGGCATTTTCGCGGCCGGGACAGGGAGCCATTCATTCTAGAGACAGTTATTTTTTTACCTGTACAGTAGACTCTTATGGGGTTTCAACTATAAGCGGATTACCCCAGGGGTTAGGTTACAATTTCCAATTTCAAGCTCAAAACTTTCAAATGGGTCGCAAGCCTGCCACACGCACCACCCCGCCATCCCACCTGTTTGTCTCAGTTGCTGCGCCCACATTCACAACGCCATGGAGGACGGCACTAACAAGAGCGTTATGGCATGCTGGAAGGATTTCAGCATTGCCAATTGCATTAGTTTTGTGAAGGAGGCCATGGGCACACTGAAACCAGAGTCAGTTAATTCGTAGTGGCGGGCACTGTGGAGTGACTGTGTCCATGACTTCAAAGGATTCCCTACGATTGACTCTGAAGTAAAGCACACCATGACGGTGGCCTGGGCTGTAGGCGGTGATGGGTTTGAAGACATGGTCGAGCAGGAAATCGAGGAGTTAATTGAAGGAGCACAGGGAAACTCTGACTGATGGTGAGTTGGAGGAAATAGTGAGAGCAGACGAAGTAGGCGGCAACGGCAGTGGCGATGATGATGAAGAACAAGAAGCGCCAGCATGTTGGGATATACAAAAGTTTAGTGAAGGGTTTCAGGTGGCTGAGCACTTAAAAAACTTAGTGTCTGAGTATGACCCTTCTATGGAGCGCAACAGCAACTTCTCACGAGGTCTTACAAGACTTATGGCTCAGTATAAAAATATGTTCCAGCAGCTTAAGAAACAACAACTTCCCATCACCATGTTCTTTAAGAAAACCTCAGCATCAACATCGTCAACAGATCAGCCAACGCCCTCAACTTCTTGCAGTGACCTTGAGCTGCCCACATCCTTCCCTGCATAGTTATCTGACCTTGATGACACCACTACCCCCGTGACGAAGTGGGAAGAGGATGAATAATTTCAAAACAACAATACAGGTCTGCTGTCTACATAAAGTTTGTGTTCTATTAATGCTGTTGTGCACTTGTTACAGATGTTGATATTTCATTACAGTAGTGATTTACGAGTACAGTCCCTAAATGCCACACAACGTAAACACCTAGAAAAAGTGCAAAAGAGGGCATGCAAGATTATTCTCTCCCCTTCCTACCCCACATATCATGAAGCGCTCAACACTGACCCTCCCGGCTCTCTCTGACCATCACCACGACCTCATCTGCAAATGTGTTGAGAAGCTTCTGCACCACAACTGCATCCAGCCAATATGAGCAAGTACTGATCATTATAAGAACAGCCCAGTCCCAACCATTGTAAATATTATCAACAACTCGTAGTCAACCAGTGTGTTCACTCCCAGTCAATCTTACCTGTTTGTACTGTTACTATGTTGAAATGCCCGGTAGTATGACCTTCTCCCCACCTAGTTATTATATTTGTATAACTTATGTTACTTGTATATTATTTGTTAATCAGGTGACCCATTCCCAATTATGTGACTGTATATTTTCAGCCTTCTAGCTGCCATGCCCTTTCTCTTTTAATAAACCGTTAAAATCAAAATCAAAATCTCTCTCTCTCAGTACAGTATATTACATAAAGACAGAATAATAAATGTATTTTGTATGCTCTTACCCTTACAATTTCAGGTATAAGCGCCACAATACTACAGATACAAAACTACAGTACAGACCACAATGTATAGCTAAATTACAATGTTGTCAATTTAGTGAAAGATTTAACCATTTAGTCACAGGGGGAAAGTTATGCACACAAAACTGCCTCATCTAGATACAGTAGTACAGTAGTGTGCCTTGATACAGGTGCACTGAGAGATAAAGTTTCTGCACCACTCACACATCAACAAAAGCTGTCAGTTATATATGTATAGGAGTCTTCCCTATTGTGACCTTCCTGCCACTATGTTGTAAGGTGGCCACAATCAACACCAACACACTCTCTCCTTCACCCAAACAAAACTGTAAGATCCTTTCCTTACCTTTATGAGCTCACTGCATATTGGAAACTTATTCTCTGAAATGAGAAAATATTCAATAAATACTTGCACCATAAAAATAGGTGATATTGACATGTACAGTCCTGGACCATGAACTGTCAAGTATCCGTCAAATTAAAAATGCTGTACAGTAACTATAAGTATCCACCCATGTTGTGGATGAGCATCAAACACCTACAGTAGTGTACAGTATATCAGGTGTGGACCACAACAGATAATACCTGTACAGTACTTTAATCTCATAAATTATACCATTGTTACCTTCATAACAGACTAAAAAAAAAAAAAATGTGAAAGGAAAACTGTAACTATCCTGTATACTGTACAGAGGGTCCCCGGATTATGAATGGGTTCTGTTCCTGAAGACGCTCTTAAGCTGAAAATTAAGTCGAAACACATGCCATGTGCGTACCGTACTTACACAACAATGTTTAAAATCCAACTATATCATATCCTAAGTCCTTTTATACATCTAAAATCACTTAATTTAAGAGAAAAGAAGAAATAAAATTGCAAAATACAACAAATGAAAGTAAAAAATAAAAATAAAATAAAGTACATATATCCTCGGTAACCGCAGGGGTTAGGTTCCAAAAAACTACCATGATAGCAAAACCGTACATATTAAAACATAACCTGGGAACAATTTGTTTCTTCCCACGACCCCAAAGATGAGTCTCCTAATTTACCAAAATATACCCCTAAAAATGTGTACGTACTCTAAAAGATATAATTCTAGTAACAAATCTTTACTAATTAATGAATAACAAATAAACAATTCACAGTTCTGTATAATATTGTATATATCATGAATGACAGTCATAGTAGAATGAGAGGCAGAGTGTCGGTGAGAAACAGTGGGTGGGAGGGAGGTGGGAAGGTGGGAAATGGGTGGGATATCGCACAGTGGACATCGTGCTAATCTGACCTGGCTAAAGCAAATCCATCACTGAAATTATGATTTAGATGATGATAATAGAGGTAGTGGTGGTGATAATAGAGGTAGTGGTGATAATAGAGGTAGTGGTGGTGATAATAGAGGTAGGTGTGATAATAGAGGTGATGGTGTGATAATAGAGGTAGTGGTGGTGATAATAGAGGTAGTGGGTGATATAGAGTAGTGGTGGTGATAATGAGGTGGTGATGGTGATAATAGAGGTAGTGGTGAAGGGTAATAGAGGTAGTGGTGGTGATAATAGAGGTAGTGGTGGTGATAATAGGGTGAGTGGTGGTGATAATAGAGGTAGTGGTGGTGATAATAGGGTAGTGGTGGTGATAATAGAGGTAGTGGTGGTGATGGGGTGGTGAGATAATGAGGTAGTGGTGGTGATAATAGAGTGAGTGGTGGTGATAATAGAGGTAGAGGTGGTGATAATAGGAGTAGTGGTGGGTGATAATAGGGGTAGTGGTGGTGATAATGGGGTAGTGGTGGTGATGTGGGGAGTGGTGGTGATAATGAGGTAGTGGTGGTGATAATAGAGGTAGTGGTGGTGATAATAGAGGTGGTGGTGGTGATAATAGGGTAGTGGTGGTGATGGAGGTAGTGGTGGTGATAATAGAGGTAGTGGGTGGTGATAATAGGGTAGTGGTGGTGATAATAGGGTAGTGGTGGTGATAATAAGTGGTGGTGGTGATAATAGGGAGTAGTGGTGGTGATAATAGGGTAGTGGTGGTGATATGGGGGTAGTGGGTGGTGATAATAGGAGTGGTGGTGGTGATAATAGAGGTAGTGGTGGTGATAATAGAGGTAGTGGTGGTGATAATAGGGTAGTGGTGGTGATAATAGAGTGGTGGTGGTGATGACAGATAGTGGTGGTGATATGGGGTATGGTGATGTGGGGTAGTGGTGGTGATAATAGAGGGTGGTGGTGGTGATAATGGGGTGGTGGTGGTGATAATAGAGGTAGTGGTGGGTGATAATAGGTAGTGGTGGTGATAATAGAGGTAGTGGTGGTGATAATGGGGGTGGTGGTGGTGATAATAGAGGTAGTGGTGGTGATAATAGAGGTAGTGGTGGTGATAATGGGGTAGTGGTGGTGATAATAGAGTAGTGGTGGTGATAATAGGGTAGTGGTGGTGATAATAGGGTGGTGGTGGTGATAATAGAGGTGGTGGTGGTGATAATAGAGGTGAGTGGTGGTAAATGAGGGTAGTGGTGGTGATAATAGGGTAGTGGTGGTGATAATAGATTAGTGGTGGTGATAATAGAGGTAGTGGTGGTGATAATAGAGTTAGTGGTGGTGATAATAGAGGTAGTGGTGGTGATAACAGAGGTAGTGGTGGTGATAATGGAGTGGTATGGTGATAATGGGAGTAGTGGTGGTGATAATAGAGGTAGTGGTGGTGATAATAGGGTAGTGGTGGTGATAATAGAGGTAGTGGTGGTGATAATAGAGGTAGTGGTGGTGATAATGGGTAGTGGTGGTGATAATAGGGTAGTGGTGATAATGGGGTGGTGGTGATAATAGGGGTGGGTGAGGTAATGGGGGTAGTGGTGGTGATAATGGGTAGTGGTGGTGATAATAGAGGTGGTGGTGGTGATAATAGATGGTGGTGGTGATAATAGAGTGGTGGTGGGTAATAGGGTAGTGGTGGTGATAATGGGGGTAGTGTGGTGATAATAGGTAGTGGTGGTGATAATGGGGTAGTGGTGGTGATAATAGGGGTGGTGGTGGTGATAATAGGGTGAGTGGTGGTGATAATAGGGTAGTGGTGGTGATAATGGGGTAGTTATTGGTGATAATAGAGGTGGTGGTGGTGATAATAGAGGTAGTGGTGATAATAGAGGTGGTGGTGGTGATAATAAGAGGTAGTGGTGGTGATAATAGAGGTAGTGGTGGTGATAATAGGAGTGGTGGTGGTGATAATAGAGGTAGTGGTGGTGATAATAGGGTAGTGGTGGTGATAATGGGGTAGTGGTGGTGATAATAGAGGTAGTGGTGGTGATAATAGAGGTAGTGGTGGTGATAATAGAGGTAGTGGTGGTGATAATAGAGGTAGTGGTGGTGATAATAGAGGTAGTGGTGGTGATAATAGAGGTAGTGGTGGTGATGTAGAGGTAGTGGTGGTGATAATAGAGGTAGTGGTGGTGATAATAGAGGTAGTGGTGGTGATAATGGGGTAGTGGTGGTGATAATGGGGTAGTGGTGGTGATATGGGGTAGTGGGATGGGTGATGTGGTGATAATGGGGTAGTGGTGGTGATAATGAAGTGGTGGTGGTGATAATAGAGGTAGTGGTGGTGATAATGGGGTAGTGGTGGTGATAATAGAGGTGGTGGTGGTGATAATAGAGGTGGTGGTGGTGATAATGGGGTAGTGGTGGTGATAATGGGGTGGTGGTGGTGATAATACAGGTAGTGGTGGTGATAATAGAGGTAGTGGTGGTGATAATAGGGTAGTGGTGGTGATAATAAGTGGTGGTGGTGATGTGGGGTGTGGTGATAATAGAGGTAGTGGTGGTGATAATAGAGGTAGTGGTGGTGATAATAGAGGTAGTGGTGGTGATAATAGAGGTAGTGGTGGTGATAATAGAGGTAGTGGTGGTGATAATAGAGGTAGTGGTGGTGATAATAGAGGTAGTGATCATGGAGCTGGTGGTGGAGGGGAAGATTGTGGTAAGTGGTGAGGAGATGATGCGTCAATTAGTTTGTTTGGTAACACTGGCTGCAGCACTGCCAGACACAACTGAGCAGCTGATGTCTACCCACAAAAGTGAGTGTAAGTATAAATGACCAATGTTGTATTCCTTCCACATTATGTTGAATAAATTTTATATTATTGAGTGAAGAAGCAGAAAAGCGGGGCTGATTAGATAGGTGGAGTGGAAGGAAGTGGTAAAACGCAATGAGCGTATTACCAAGCGCATGCTTATCCTTGTTGGGAACATGGGAACATTCAACCAGAGAACGCACACGTCTTCGTCTCTTGGCTGGATCAGGAACCTGAACACTGTTCACAGGAGCCATGGTGGGGGGTAAGTAAAAGTTACACCAAAAACAAACGTGGAGCAAGAAACAGTCTTCAAACACCAACCAAAACAGAGCGGGGAAACAAATGCTGTCACTGGAAGCTGGCGCCATGAGCCGTGCTGCCATCTCTTGGCAGTCACTGCTACCACTGGTTCTTGCAGACCCGCTGCTGTCCTGTGATAATTCCGTGATAATCCAGGTCAATCAGTGATAAGTGTACACTGGGTCACAATTGAGGATACTGTGATAAGTCAGATCAGCAATTATAGGGTCCCGCGATTGTGAACCTCGTTCATATCGGCGGGCGCTCATAAGTCGGGTAAGTCAGGGACTCCCTGTATTCTAAAAGAAATAAAAAGAAATTCAAAGCAAAACATTAATAATAAACAAATATTGCTTACGAAAACATGACATGTACAGCCAGACTATAAATTACTTTTACCCCTTTGGTGTCAAACAATATGACACTGGCAAAAAATCTGTACAAAGTTCTTGCATCTGCTTTCACACTGGTAGCCCTACTTTCCTTATACTGTACAGTACAATATGTGGAGCTACCAGTGACACTATTCCTGTCACTTGTCATAATACAATTTCCTTTTCCATATAATTGTTAGTTTGAGGAACTTGTATTTCAGTGAATACAGTATTTATTACAGGTTGACCCTCGACTTAACAGCATTGCCGGGACCTGGGGCCGTATACTCAAAAACATTTACGGGACTGTTTCTCTTTGTTTACCCCATAACTGGACATACAGTCTCAGATTGGTATACTCGAAACAAATATTTGGCAGCGGATTCCGTAAGTGAGCCCTTAACCTACAGTACCTCCTTGGGTGCTGT
This sequence comes from Homarus americanus, assembly GCF_018991925.1. Taxonomy (NCBI): domain Eukaryota; kingdom Metazoa; phylum Arthropoda; class Malacostraca; order Decapoda; family Nephropidae; genus Homarus; species Homarus americanus. The sequence goes on from NW_024732780.1 coordinate 6,117,774, forward strand.
AACACGGTCAACCCGGATATGGTAGTTGTATTTCCCGATTACATAAATATTAATAATATAAGTTGTAATAATGCTTGTTACACTTGTTTTATCATAGAATAATGAGGAAAATGTTTTGTACATCAACATACTAAAATACGATACAGTCATTTCTGCTACAACGCGTGTTTCGTCAACGCGAATTGGCTATAACGCGATTTATGAATAGAAGAACGATATTTGTAAAATGCGAACGCGTGTTGGCTGTAACACGATTCCACTCGAACGTTTTAAGTGTACTGTCGCTTGGCGCGGGGTTATGCAGTGTTTACAGTTCACGTTCGACATCACATGTTCAATTGATTCATGTGTTTTGTTTGTGAAGTGATATTTGAAAGGGACTCTATAAATTTCATCCTTTTTTTGCAAATTTAGCTGTTCCCATAAATACTGCATGAAAAAAAAAATGAATAAAAATAATGTTTCGCAGTGCGGACTAATAGCGTTTTACACCCGCGCTCTCTGTTTCCATCACACGATCAGTTGAAACACGTGGGTTGTTTTGAAGCAGGGTAATACTGTACGTACAGTCGTACACTGTATATACAGTGACCCCTCGTTTAACGAACACCTCGGTTAACGTAATTTCGATTAACGAACTGCCTTCCATAAGGATCTTCAATTCGGTTAACGAAAAAAAATTCGGTTAACGAAGTTCTTAAGAACCGACCTCAACATGTTTTCGCTTGCACTGACCGGGCAACCAGCTTTAGTATCAGTCGGCCAATACATTAATCGGTTCTAGGGCTTAATTTCCTTACTATTTTAGTAAATATCAAGAAGTTTATACTATTCAATAATTTTAAAATTTTAATATTCAATTTTTTAGTCATTTTAACAATTATTGAACATAATTGAAGGTAAAGTGACTAGTTTAATGCGCGGCATCCAGCCTCTTAACACAGCAAACAGGAGTTAGTCTCTCTCTGTTTTCACTGTAGGTAACATCTTGGTTGAGACTCTCTTCAACTAAATGCTTTTTTTCTGTGTTTCCAAGCAAATTATTGGTCATTTTGAAATATATTTTACATATTGACAATATATAATGCAGTGCAGTGTTGATTTAAAGAAAATAATCTTGAATTACACCAGAGAGCTAAAATTTTATGGGTGAAATGGCGCCATGGGGTGACTTCTCTTCCACCCCAATGCCTTCTCTTCTTCCTTCTCCTCCACCCCAATTCTAAATCCCATCATCATCATCATCATCCAGGAGCCTTCTACATACACACCTCAAAGTAAGTGAACTTTTCTACCATTTTTGTTGAATTTAGGAAATTTTCGGTGAGCTGGAACCAATTACCCAAAAACCCATTGAAACAATGGTTTCGGTTAACGAACTTTTCGGTTAACGAACGACCTTCTGGAACGGATTGAGTTCGTTAACGGAGGGGTCACTGTATATATATTAGGCTTATTTTGGTCTTTGGTTAACCATTGTCCTCAAGTATTACTCAAACATAATTCCATCTTCACTAATGACCTTGAAGTACAGTAAAACCTCGATTAACCGCCCACATATGGGGAGAAGGGGCCGACGGATAATCCAAAAGGTCGGTTAATAGTAAATAAAGTTTACGGAAATAACACATCTTTTCAAAGTACCTGTCCTTAACCTACCTCAGTTAAGTCCCTCTATTCATTTTTGTTCATTTGCCATTCATATTTAAATAGAATTTGCTTTAAAACATAAACCACTTTAGTAAATAAATATGAACCAGCACAGAAACCGTGAATAAAAAATGGAAAAGTCAAAGAACATCAGGTTGCTGATCTGTCTTTCTGCCTCATTTACACACAATTGCAGGGTCTCAATTATTTATCTTACTATTGACAACACAACATACATACAGGTATATTGTTTCTCACTCGTGTTTATTTTTTTTTCATTTTGCATTTCTTTATGGTTCTTTATTATTATTATTGTTATTAATATCATTTTTATTATTATTACATTATCGCCCCCCCAGGCCCCGATGTGGGTCAGTGACCTGTGCCCGGGTGGGCTAATCCCCTAAAAATTTTTTAGGGGTCCGGGATCAACGGTTAATCCAAAATTCGGTTAATCGAGGGTCGGTTAATCGAGGTTTTATTGTATTTACACTCGCAACAAAAAGTATCGGTGCATACTGTAGTGTGAACAATTTGAGACCAGTGACGATAGATATTGGGAAAGGCGAGTTGTTCCAGCCGTATGTTAGCAGCCCTGGTCAAGTGAAGCTAACCGTTGTGAATAAGGTTGGGAAGTGATAAATAGACAGTATGAAATATGAGGAGCTCCCTGTTAACAAAATTATTTGTGATATTTGTGAATATTGCCACATTAATTTATGCTACCAAATAAACCACTCAACCTGGTAGTCCTGAGGGGTGGTGCAACATGGACGGCAGCTCCGAGACTTGTCGTCTGTAGCACCACTTTCGAGGTATCGCCGAATCCATCGTGCAGCGGTGTTCCTGTGGACACCAACCCGCTGGCTAATCTGTGACGCCGAACCCTTAGTTATGAAGGGCAATAAAAGCTCCTCGTGTTCCCTCTGAGGTTTCCATGTCGTCTGGCATGTGTAGATCTCTACTGCTTCATACTGCCTCTGTTTTATACCCACGTTCACCGAGACCGAACCCTCGCTCATCAGTCAGTCGACACAAAGCAACAACCCGAAAAGAGGAAACAAACACACTGATTGTCAGCCATATGGCAACACCTAGTGGGGGGGGGGAGGGAGGGATGGGTTAGTGGGTTATGAGGATACACTTACCAACCTTCCCCACATATCACAGTGTATACGTATCGTTTCGGAAGTCGTCGATCTCACCCTGCACCGATACTTTTTGGTGCGAGTGTACGTCTAGCTGATGCCAACATGCGTCGATATCAGCTGATTTCTCCTCTTGTGACTGGTTGATGATTTTGTTAACTGAGCGATGATTGGCCAACAAGCTCTTGCAACGCCACCTACCTTCGGACAAGAGAACCGAATTTACAGAGTAAACCCCAAAGTTACAGACTGCTTACAGGCCCTGAAAGTCAATTTTGAGTATGGGAAATTTACGTAATTGTATGGAGTCTGTAACTTATGGGACTGTAACTCTGCTACTGTACGTAACTGATGAGGTGTTTGATTATGCGGCCCCTGGACTGTGCAATTAAATCAAAGTATGGGGGGGGGGGGAGGCGTCACTGATGAAACCATTGCATCAAGTTACCAAGATTATCATATTAGTCATAATATTTTAGGTTAGAATTGATAAATGTTTCAGAGATCGTGTTGATATTCATATGGAGTAAGTTTCTTGTAATAAAAACTAATACATTTTAACAAATACAGTAAAAGTCCAAAAATCCAGATGCCAGAAATCCGGACCACCCGAGAATCCGGACTTTTCGAAAACTCACTCTTTTTTTTTTTAGCTGGCTTTTGTGTGCATGCATGAGCGCCACAGATGCACAGCGACAACAAGCGACCACGTGGTCGCCACTTTAAAACGAGAAAACAAACTGAACGTATGAAATTTTGAGTCCTACTCTTTCCATTTACAGAGTACTGTACAAGCCCATAATAATGGCTCCTAAAGTAGATAAACTTCGTTGTGTGAAGAGAAAGAAGAACACCCTTGAAATTGAGTGACAAACTTGAAATAATTAAGAAACTAGAACGTGGTGTGAGCAATACTGTTCTAATGGAAACATACGACATTGGAAAGTCTACAACTTATGATATAAAAAAGGCAAAGAATATAATTCTAGAATTCACAGCGTTTTCTTTAAAACTGCTCGTTTTGATAAATGAAGCATGCTATATTTGCTAATAAATAAACTATCAAAATGTACCTGTTCATCTCTTCTTTATTCCTCCTTAAATTTGAATTTTAAAAGTACTGCCTGAGAATCCGGAAAATCCGAAAATCCGGACCGACCCAATCCCCAAGCAGTACGGATTTTTTGACTTCTACTGTATGTTGAAGGAAATCTGTCATGATGTTGGTACAACCGACCCTCCTTCCATTGGAAAGTGAGATCTTCCAACATAGGACTTCAAACCCATCCAACGAAGCCCGTGTTGACGTCAGTGCTCGAGGATTCTGGACGCGTGGACAGCGAGCCCTTTTTGACATTAGGATTTTTTATCCCACAGCCATATGTCACCTTAACTTAGCTCTCGATGCTGCACACAGGAGGAACGAGAACGACATGATTAGGGCATATGGGGAGAGACTTCAGAACGTTGATCAAGGCAGCTTCACTCCTCTGGTGTTCACAACCTCTGTTGGGATGGGACCAAGTGCAAGATGCTTCTTTGCCAAACTCGCGGAGGTGTTATCCGAACAGAAGCAGCAGCCCAGAAGTTATGTTACAGCCTGGTTGAGATGTCGACTGTCCTTCTCTCTCCTTAGGTTTGCTTTGGTCTGCCTCAGGGGAAAGAGAGCATCGGACCCAACGCCGACAACAGTTGCAGATATTGACTACGAGGCTACAGTCACTGAATGCCACATAGATCAGCGGCTCAACTAACTCAACACAGCTAGGGTAGCTACTTATGTACTAGGATAGTTAAATTTAAGGTAATAAAATGGCGGCCAAGGTGTGGCTACTTGGGGAGGCTGGAGGCCATGTTAGAGAGAAAAAATAAATAAATAGTAGTACAGTAGTAGTAGTAGTTGCCACTTTTGCGTCATTCACCAACGGAGTCAAGCATCGCAAGAACTACCTGATGCGCACTATCCCTGATACCGGACCCATCCTCTACCCTCTGGAAGAAGCTACCATCGTCAATTTCATTCCAAAATTAGTGAAATATCTTCACTTAACCCCAGCAGAAAGGTCACTCCTTGCACTGCCACCGAGACTGGGAGGAATGGGATTGACCAAACTAGAGGAGATTGCTGCCACCGAACATCAAAACTCAGTTAAGCTCACGGCAGCCCTCACCGACCACATAATAGCTCAGAACGCAACAGGTGAAGTGAAAACCAGTGAAGTAAACAAGATTCGACAGTCCATTACGGCAGAACAACAGCCCATCCAAAGCTATAAGTTGCAGCAACTGATGCTGCAGTTACCAGAGAACTTGAAAACAAAGTAACAATAGCGCAGGAGGTGGGCGCCTCGAACTGGCTAACTACGTTACCAATAAGGGCAAAAGTTTCAGTCTTAATATACAAGAATTTACAGATGCCATTGCTCTAAGGTACGGTAGGCCAGTAGAAGGTTTGCCCTCCCAATGCGTGTGTGGCTCTTTCTATGATGTCGACCACACCATGGTGTGCAAGAAAGGGGGCTTCATATGCATGAGGCATGACGAAGTAAGGGATCTCACAGCAAATATGTTGAAGGAAATCTTTCGTGGTGTCAGGGTAGAACCGACCCTCCTTCCATTGGACGATGAAAATTTTCAACATAGGACTTCAAATACAGTACATCCAACGAAGCCCGTGTTGACGTCAGTGCTCGAGGATTCTGGACATGGGGACAGTGAGCCTTCTTCGACGAAAGGATTTTTGATCCAATGGCCGCATGTCACTGTAACCTAGCTCTGGATGCTGCACACAGGTGGAACGAGAATGACAAGATTAGGGCATATGGGGAGAGAATTCAGAACGTTGATCAAGACAGCTTCACTCCTCTGGTGTTCACAACCTCTGGTAGGATGAGACCAAGTACAAGATGCTTCTATACCAAACTCGAGGAGGTATTATCCAAACAAAAGCAGCAGCCCAGAAGTTATTTTACAGCCTGGTTGAGATGTCAACTGTCCTTCTCTCTCCTTAGGTCTGCTTTGCTCTGCCTCAGGGGAACGAGAGCATCGGCCCCAAAGCTGACAACAGTTGCAGATATTGACTATGAGGCAACAGTCACTGAATGCCGCATAGATCTGCAGCTCAACTAACTCAACACAGCTAGGGTAGCTACTTAAGTATTAGGATAGTTAATTTTAAGGTAATAAAATGGCGACAAAGGTTTGGCTATTGGGGAGGCTGGAGGCCACGATTAAAAAAAATAAATAAAGCAGCAGTGTGTGTGTGTGTGTGTGTGTGTGTGTGTGTGTGTGTGTGTGTGTGTGTGTGTGTGTGTGTGTGTGTGCAAAAACAGCACCTGGGTTTAAGGCAGCAAAGGACAGATTTACTGTGGCTCTAGGGGGCAATGATGAGGATGAAGCTAAACTTAAACCACTCCTCGTTTATCACTCCGAGAATCCCAGGGCTCTGAAAAACAACCATAAGTCCAGCCTTCCAGTTTATTTAAGTCAACACATCAGGCCTGGGTGACTACCACCATCTTCTATGACTACAGTATATTTACAACTATCTGTCACCGTAGATTGCACAACCTTTCCAACAAGTGCCTCCTGTTGTTAGACAATTCCCCTTGACGCCTACAGATGGTCGACTGGAGTGACAACGTCAAGGTAATGTTTTTGCCACCACACTGCTCCAGACCTTTGATCAAGGTGTAATAGCCACATTTAAAGGGACTATGCACTCTGTGTGATGGTGCAGCTGGTAGCTGAAACAGACAGTGGTAGATTGTCTGTACGAGACTTCTGGAAGGGGTACATCAAGAAAGGCCTTGACAACATCACACAGTCCTGGGAGGAAATGCCACCTGCAACGATGAACGCTGGTAAGTTGTTGCGACGGAGGTGGCTAGCCTGTAATTGGTTTCAGCTGTAGCAAAGTGTGGGGTATAGATTTTCATCACTGGCACTGATAAGTCCAGTCCTTGGAACCAGTCTGGCCAGGTGGCCCAGGGCAACGGCCAGAAGAGATGGCCAACCAAGCGGCTGGTGACTATAAGTGCGAACTCAGCAATATTTCCAGGGGGGGGAGCAGTGCCTCAGATAGGTAACCATATGTTTAGCAGGAGTGTGAGATCAGACTTCATAGAGAGAGGTCGTGCCACTCACCAACATTCATTGAGACTTGTGGACTCTGGCAAAATAACCCTTAAAAGTTTCTAAGTGGATTGACCAGGGAGGTGAGCTTAATGTATTAATCTCTGGCTGAGTACAAAAAGGGCCAGTGTCAAAAAAAGCCAATTGAGACTTTAGCCCTTGAAACCTGGGTTCCATGGGTCAAAGACTAAATTGGCATTTTTTGACATTGGCCCTTTTTGCACTCAGCCAGAGATTTAATAGTGAAACCTTTCACAATAACTAACCATCTCCTTTGATATAAATGTACAGTAGTACCCCGATTTACGCGGTCAATTGAACCCACAGGGTACCGCGGAAAGTGAAAACCGCGTAAAGTGAACAACAGAACATATGGGATTAATTCCAATAGAGACTGGCCCAACACCCAAACTCCACTTTTTCCGACACAATACCTATGTTGTAGTAAAAATAACATCTTAATTTTATGATGGTATGCTCACACAATTAATATTTAAGAGAAATACAGTCGCCAGGTTAATGTCCATTCAAATAATGGACTCAAATCCCCCCCCCCCCTCTTCCCAGCTCACTAGCTCCTACCTCTCTGAGAAATGTTTGGGTGAAAACACTAGATTTTAACGTTTAGTAATAAATAATACCTCAGACTAAAGTTAGGATAATATAATTGACATTTCTGGATTCCTTGCAGGTCAGGGAATATTTTGAATGTAAACTTCATATATTTTGCACAAAAGATAAAATATTTGCTTTGTGTAAACCAAATTATTACATCTAAAATTTGTATGTCTAATGCAAAATCCATGATGTTTATATTCAAAATGATCATCATATTGTAAGAATTCCAGCAATGTAAATTATATTCTGGCTGAGTAATTTGTATGAATTTTATGAGCTAAAACAAATATCTTCAGTTAATAAAAAAGAAATATTCTTCAAGGACACTGTCAATCAAAATACCCCACCTCCGCCCTCCCTCCCTTCCTACCCCCCACCTTCCCTCCCTACCAGAGAAGCTTTGGGAGAAAATAGTATACTTACATTTTTAGTAATAAATAATAACTCAGACTAAAGTTAGGATAATATAATTGACATTTCTGGATTCCTTGCAGGTCAGGGAATATTTTGAATGTAAACTTCATATATTTTGCACAAACGATAAAATATTTGCTTTGTGTAAACCAAATTATTACATTAGATCTAAAATTTGTATGTCTAATGCAAAATCCATGATTATTATATTCAAAATGATCATCATATTGTAAGAATTCCAGCAATGTAAATTATATTCTGGCCGGGTAATTTGTATGAATTTTATGAGCTAAAAAAAAAAAAAAATTATACTTCACCGTGTATATGAGTAGATGCACCGCGGAAAGTGAAAGTCCGGTTCTGGCGAGGTACCGCGTAAATGAGAAATCGCGGAAAGTGAAACCGTGTAAAGCGGGGTAATACTGTAGTTTATTTTGTTTATAAATGTAAACAGTGTAATTTGATATTTACATAATCTTGTGATACTTTACACCAATTGTGAGTAAAAATAATACCAAGTGACTTTATTCACAGTGTTTATAAAAACTAATTATTTTCCCCATACAGTACTCACTAACATAGTTGGTGAGTTAAGGGTGGTGGCAGCATAACAACTATTGATTGATAATCAAGAGGATATAACCTCCTGATCGGGTTTTTTTTAGATTAACCCTTTCACCCCGTGTCACGCACTTGCCATTTTATTCTGGTTACCTCCAGACGATTTTGTTCAGCCTCGGGTAACCTCCCGCTGTGAAAGGGTTAACTAAAGATCATCACTAAATTTAAAAGCCCAAAAAGGTTAGGTGATGTGATCGGAGCGACTGGGAGTTACAGTACAGTACCTCCTTAATACATTGTGTTTAATGTCCAACGGTGAATTCTTTTGTTCTAAATCACGATCTTTACGTTTGAAAAACTTATAAATTTACCGAAATTCCATAAGGGCAAATACAGTCCTGAACACAGACACAAAACTGAACACAAGCTGGTGAATTCAAACTGAGAGACACTGTTGTTGTTGTGTGTCCTCGGCCATCATGTAGCAACCTCACAAAGTCCACATGAAATAAATTTCAAAATTTTGGTGAATTTTTTTTGGTATGTCGCGATTTTTTTTTAAATTTAAAACTTTACCAATGTCATGGGTTGCGTTGGGCCTCCCACACAACCCATCCCAAATGTTTGTTTAGGTAGAGATAAGGTACCCGGCCAGCCGATAGGGGTCATTTAACGCCTCAAAAACCACATTTTAGTCAGTGGGCTTTAGACCTTGGTTGAGAGAAGACCTCCTGCTCCGCGGACTTACAATAGAACAGGGGCCATACAGTCCTACCAGTGCTACGAATCTGTGTGTGCAAAATCCCGAGATTGTTGTTAAGTCCAGCGAAAGTTAACGCATCCTGTAAAGGAAGTGATCACTGGTGAGGGCCTGTTTACTACAAGAGCACTCCAGGCCGGCCTAATAGATCTAACGATTAAATCTCCAAGTTGACAAACTCTCCCTTATAACTTACGGTACTGTGGCGCGAATGTAAGTGACTGACCTATCCATGCAAATTATAAGTCCAGTGTATGGAATTGTGCCAAATAAATATAAGTGCAATTATCTGCCTGTATCTGTGACCCCTCTATTATTATTATTATCAAAGGTAATGACTGATTGCTTATGACAAAGTATAACCAATAACTTAGATGGATGTTGGAAGTTAACGGAATTCATTAAATCATCATTTATCAAGTACAGTGATCCCTCGGTTAACAAGCGCCTCGGTTAACGAGATTTCGGTTAACGAGTTACCTTCCATAAGATTCTTAACTTTGGTTAACGAGCAATCCCTCGATTAAAGAGTTTTTTACGAGCCGACCTCAACGTGTTTTCGCTTGCATTTGGCGGTCCAGCTGTAGTATTAGTCCGCCAATACAGTAATTGGTTTAAGGGCTTAAATTCCTTACTATTTTAGTAAATATCAAGAAGTTATACTATTCAATAATTTTAAAAGTTTAATATTAAATTTTTTACTCATTTTAACAATTATTGAACTTAATTGAAGGTAGACACTAGTTTCATACGCGCCATCCAGCCTGGCAACACACCAAACAGGCGCCAGTCTCTCTCTCTTTTCAGTGGAGGTAACATCTTGCTTGAGACTCTCTTCAACTAAACGCTTTTTTCTGTGTTTCCAAGCAAATTATTGGTCATTTTGAAATTTAATTTACATATTGACAATATATAATGCAGTGCAGTGTTGAATTAAGGAAAATAATCTTGAATTAAACCAAGAGAACTAAAATTTTATGGGTGAAATGGCACCATGGGGTGACTTCTCTTCCACCCCAATGCCTTCTCTTCTCCCTTCTCCTCCACCCCATTCTAATTCTCATCATCATCATCCAGGAGCCTTCTACATACACACCTCAAAGTAAGTGTACTTTTCTACCTTTTTTGTTGAATTTAGGCAATTTTCGGTGAGCTGGAACCAATTACCCAAAAATCCATTGAAACAATGGTTTCGGTTAACGAGTTTTTCGGTTAACGAGCAACCTGCTGGAACGGATTGTGCTCGTTAACCGAGGGACCACTGTACACGACACATTGAATGCCGGAAGCAGAGTGAAATTCTACGTAGTGATACACCATAATCTCCTGGGTGAGCAATCAGTGTGAAGGTATCTGAGTTCTATGGTAAGAAAACCACTTTCTTGCATTTAAAACCTAACAACCAAAATTACGTAGAGGCGAATTTTTGGGTAAATTTTAAAATTCCATAAGCGTGACTTTCATTAACCCAGAGGATGCCTGTAAAATAAATAATAAGCAAACCCTTGAAAACTCAGAATTTTATCGAATTAGGCACAGCTACAGGGGTATACTCTTGGAATTTTTTTTAAAAACAACTTGGGAAATGCCGAGTTATATCAAATTATCTTGGAAAATCTTGGCATATTTAGCCACGTGGGTAACGCTCGCTGCCCCACACTAGGTCAGTCTGGTGTTTGTTATTGTTGTGGTCGAGCGGTGCTGGCTCACACCACCCAGCACATGGATGTGTGAAAGGAGGGTACTGTAGCACCCCAATATTTTGGGTATAAGGCGCTGTACACTGCACCACAGAGTATCTAGGGCACCAGAATTAATATTCAACACTCCCTGGTAAAACCTGATTCCTGCGGTACTAACCCATTAACACCCAACAACCTCCCTCGTTCATGTCAGGCCACTATATGCAGAACGTCTCCACTATTACGGTACATCCAACACCGTAGACTTTATTTAATTTACTACAGTGTAATTAATTTTATCCAACTTCCAACTATCTGAATCTTCCAGGTATCCTAGCTTTGTCCCCTTTGGGAAAATATCTAATTTAGTTCAACAATCCGAAAGTAACTGAAGTCATTTATTCGTGTGTCGGACACCAGTAGCGCTATAACTGCTTTTTAAACAAAAATTACTGTGATAAACAATAAAATTTATACTTGGCATATTATAAAATACAATAGCACATAGTCGTGTCGCATCTTACGTGGGGGTTACGCTCCGAAGAGGCCGCGTAAACCAAAAACTTGTAGTCAAAATTACCCTTGAAAAGCACTTTAATCACCCAAAGTACATGATTATAATATACCTGTCAATAGCGCATCTGGCGACTTGGCTGGCTAGACCTATTTCAGCTTAAATGTACACCACACACAGAATGTGCCCAAAAAATAATAGTCGGCCCTTAACATACGCGGGTTTAACTTACACGGATTTGCAAATACGCGGATTGCGGCTGGAGGAATACTGTATACATTCAAAGGAATATACATTATTCAAATCGCGCGCGACACCACACACTGCACACCACACACTGCACACCACACACTGCACACACACATAGCCCGCGCCAATCTGTGTTCCCGTGCTCCCTCAGTCAGTCAGTCTCACTGTAACCACGCTTGTGTTGACATCAGCATTGTAGTTGCCAAAATATTACATTTCCGTGAATGTATTATATCAAGCACAGTATGAATAGAATATCACTAATATAACAGTATTTTAACCGAAAACTATTAAAAAAACGAGTAACATATCTTGAACATTGGAAGGTTAGGTAAAATCTTTTGCTTTCATGTAGTTTATCCTAATTTACATTGAAATACATTAAGTTTCAGCAAAACTACTATTTATTTCTGAGAATATGGAAATGTAATATTTTTGCTAAAATGACGTAGGTATTACAGTGAAAAGTGACGAAAGCAATGACTTTCGCTTTCTTTCGTTCAAAAGATGTCACCATAATCGCTTTTTGAATGGTTTTCAGTTAAAAAACTGTTATATTACAATAATATTCTATCCTAATTCACTTGTTATGCAACAGTTTTTTAACTGAAAACCATTCGAAAAGCGATTTCGGTAACATCTTTTGAACGAAAGAAAGCGAAAGTCATTGTTTTCGTCACAATTTCATCCCACTTTCCACTGTAATACGTACGTCATTTCAGCAAAAATATTACATTTTCGAGAATGTAGTATATCAAGCACAGTATGAATAGAATATCATTGTAATATAACAGTATTTTAACCGAAAACTATTAAAAAAACGAATAACATTGGAAGGTTAGGCAAAGTCTTTTGTTTTCGTCATGTATTTTATCCTATTCTACATTGAAATACATCACTTTTCAGCAAAACTACTACTGTATTTATTTCTGAGAATATATTCATTCAGTCACAGTTAGGGTAAAATATACTTGTGATGTAATATTTTAATGAAAATACCCGGTATTTAGAAATACGGTATCGTAGTTTTCTTTAGTTTCAAATTTAATTAACAAAGACTGATGTTTCAAATGTAATGAAAAAAAATTTATGTATCTATAAATAAACTTTAATAAATGAAAACTATATGTTTTACATCGTCCTGTGCATACCATACCATGCATTTGGCTACTTTGGGCTTGCTATGATGACGCAAGAGATCTGCCCTGGCAACTGTACCGACACTCACAGCTAGTGGTGCGTTGGTGCATCGTTTCCATTGTTTACTGGTAGTTACTGGTAAATATTTTTCAACCTAACGAAACTGTTACCCTTTTAGAGGTCGACCCCCAATTTTTTGCCAAATAATTTGGTCTTAAAAACTCGAACTACACACAGGTATATACGGTAAATAAGGACATGGGGGCCAGGTTTTTTGGGGGGGGGCAGCACATATACGCGGATTTTTAACATCCACGGCTATCTCTGTTACGTAACCCCCACGTATGTTAAGGGCTGACTGTATATCAAGCACAGTATGAATAGAATATCATTGTAATATAACAGTATTTTAACCGAAAACTATTAAAAAAACGAGTAACATCTCTTGAACATTCGAAGGTTAGGTAAAATCTTTTGTTTTCGTCATGTATTTTATCCTATTTTACAGTGAAATACATCACATTTCAGCAAAACTACTATTTATTTCTGAGAATATATTCATTCAGGCACAGTTTAGGTAAAATATACGTGTGCTGTAACATTTTTTTAATTGAAAACGATTCGAAAAACACGTACCCTCTAGCCCTGTTCAAGGAGAGGACTGGGAGGAGCTGTTTGGTGCTGAAGACGATGACAAGGAAAATGATTTTGATGGATTTTAATGAAAATATTCAGAAATATGGTATCGTAGTATTTATTCAAGTGAATTAGGATAGAATATTATTGTAATACAACAGTTTTTTAACTGAAAACCATTCGAAAAGCAATTACGGTAAAATCTTTTGAACAAAAAAGGAAGCGAAAGTCATTGTTTTCGTCATGATTTTATCCCACTTTTCACTGTAATATGTATGTCATTTCAGCAAAAATATTACATTTCCATATTTATTTCTGAGAATATATTCATTCAGTCACAGTTAAGGAAAAATATACTTGTGATGTAATATTTTAATGAAAATACCGGGTATTTAGAAATACGGTTTCGTAGTTTTCTTTTGTTTCAAATTTAATTAACAAAGATTGATGTTTCAAATGTAATGAAAAAAAATTTATGTATCTATAAATAAACTTTAATAAATGAATACTTTATGTTTTACATCATCCTGTGCTACCATACCATGCATTTGACTACTTTAGGCTTGCTATGATGACGCAAGAGATCTGCCCTGGCAACTGTACCGACACTCACAGCTGGTGGGGCGTTGGTGCGTCGTTTCCATTGTTTACTGGTAGTTACTGGTAAATATTTTTCAACCTAACGAAACTATTACCCGTTTAGAGGTCGACCCCCAATTTTTGCCAAATAATTTGGGTCTTGAAAACTCGAACTACACACAGGTATATTCGGTAAATAAGGACATGGGGGGCCAGGGGTTCTTTAGGGGGAGCAATAGTACACGGATTTTTAACATTCACGGGTATCTCTGTTTCCTAACCCCCGCGTATGTTAAGGGCCGACTGTATAGTAATATTTTTGTTAACCGGAATCCCTCAAACTCGGAATTGAGATTTTCTCGGAAAATCATTCACAAAGCCGGAATTTTCCGGAAGTTCTGGCTTTGGGGAACTCGGAGAAAATTTTCCAGGTACCCGGAAAATTCCGGCTTTGAGAGAATATATATGTACAGTATATCCTTAGAGCCATCTATGAGCAGTACCACATTTTAAAAAATCCCAAAACTACAAAAGTTGATTTTATTCACGTTTTCGGTGTTTAGTATGTGATGGTGTTGATTTCAGTGTTGTGCTGAGGAGGGATCCATAGACTGTAAAGTGATTCTTAACATTTTTACAAGTTAGGTAAGGTTAGGTAAGATTTGTTTAGTGTTATTTTTAGTATTTTGCCCCACATTTTCCCACTATACTTCAAAGCCCTGCCCACGTTGAACAAGTAATATTGTTGGTAATTTTTTTGGTTAAAATACTCAAAAAGTATACATTTCCAATGGAAATGCTATAGTGATCCCTCAGTTAACGAACGCCCCGGTTAATGAAATTTCGGTTAACGAATTACCTTCCATAAGAGTCTTCACTTCGGTTAACGAATTCCTTACGAATTTTTCCCAACATGTTTTCGCCTGTATTTGCCTGCTCACCAGCTGTAGTATTAGTCCGCCAATACAGTAATCGGTTTAAAGGGCTTAAATTCCTTACCATTTTAGTAAATATCAAGATGGTTGTACTATTCAATAATTTTAAAAGTTTAATATTCAATTTTTTAGTAATTTTAACAATTATTGAACATAATTGAAGGTAAAGTGACTATTTTTTTGCGCGCCAAACTGCCACTCAACTCAACAAGCTTGGCGTCAGTTTGTTTTCCGGTTCAGAAGAAGGAACATCGTGTTTGAGACTCTTCAACATAAATGCCTTTTTTCCGTTTCCAGTCAAATTATTGGTCATTCTGAAGTTTATTTTACATATTGACAATATATATAATGCAGTGCAGTGTTCATTTAAAGAAAATAATCTTGAATTACACCAAGTGAACTAAAATTTTATGGGTGAAATGGCGGCATGGGGTGGCTTCTCTTCCACCCCAATGCCTTCTCTTCTCCCTTCTCCTCCACCCCCACTTCCTTCTCTTCTCCCTTCTCCTCCTCCACCTCCCATTTCAAATTCACATCAGCATCATCATCCAGGAGCCTTCTACATACACACCTCAAAGTAAGTGTACATTATTGCATTTTTTTTTACTTTAGGTAATTTTCGGTGAGCTGGAACCAATTAGCCAAAAACCCATTGAAACAATGGTTTTGGTTAACGAAATTTTCGGTTAACGAACAACCTTCTGGAACGAATTGTGTTCGTTAACCGAGGGACCACTGTAGATGAAAAGTATCTTAGAATTGTCTAAACTACTGATACCAAAATTTCAAATCCTAAAATTCGCCACATGACGGAAACGATAATAATATCAGAATTTTACATTTATTGTGGACGTGAGAGCATTATCAGTTCTTGCATTGAAATACATATTTCTTCTTCACTGTCAGTTATCTGACGAATTTTGAACACTTGCAAGTCTTGCCAACTAGTTAATGTTGACAGATGATCTTTTGGAGACAGTCTTCATCGTCCACAGGCACAGATAACTTGTGATACGATACCAAACACGATGTGAAAAGGACGCCATTGAATAATGATGTTGCTTCTCACTCAGTCCTCCTCAAGGTAGAACTATAAGGGTACAGAACAGCATGAGAGGAACATACAGGGTATACAACAGTATGAGAGGAACATACAGGGTACAGAACAGTATGAGAAGAACATACAGGGTACACAACAGTATGAGAGGAACATACAGGGTACACAACAGTATGAGAGGAACATACAGGGAACAGAACAGTATGAGAGGAACATACAGGGTACACAACAGTATGAGAGGAACATACAGGGTACACAACAGTATGAGAGGAACATACAGGGTACACAACAGTATGAGAGGAACATACAGGGTACAGAACAGTATGAGAGGAACATACAGGGTACAGAACAGTATGAGAGGAACATACAGGGTACAGAACAGTATGAGAGGAACATACAGGGTACAGAACAGTATGAGAAGAACATACAGGTACAGAACAGTAAGAGAGGAAACATACAGGGTACAGAACAGTATGAGAGGAACATACAGGGTACAGAACAGTATGAGAGGAACATACAGGGTACAGAACAGTATGAGAAGAACATAGAGGGTACAGAACAGTATGAGAGGAACATACAGGGTACAGAACAGTATGAGAGGAACATACAGGGTACAGAGCAGTATGAGAGGAACATACAGGGTACAGAAATGAAAAGAGAAGAATATAGAGGGTACAGAACAGCAAGGAGAGGAACATACAGGTACAGAAACAGTATGAGAGGAACATATAGGTACAGAATCAGGCATGAGGAGGAACATACAGGGTACAGAACAGTATGAGAGGAACATACAGGGTATGAACAGTATGAGAGGAACATACAGGGTACAGAACAGTATGAGAGGAACATAGAGGGTACAGAACAGTATGAGAGGAACATACAGGGTACAGAACAGTATGAGAGGAACACAGGGTACAGAACAGTATGAGAGGAACATACAGGGTACAGAAATCATATGAGAGGAACATAGAGGGTACAGAACAGTATGAGAAGAACATACAGGTACAGAAATAGTATGAGAGGGAACATACAGGGTACAGAACAGTAAGGAGAGGAAACATACAGGGTACAGAACAGTAAGGAGAGGAACATAGAGGTACAGAGCAGTAAGAGAGGAACATACAGGGTATAGAACAGTATGAGAGGAACATACAGGGTATAGAACAGTATGAGAAGAACATACAAGGTATAGAACAGTATGAGAAGAACATACAGGGTACAGAACAGTATGAGAAGAACATACAGGGTACACAACAGTATGAGAGGAACATACAGGGTACACAACAGTATGAGAGGAACATACAGGGTATAGAACAGCATGAGAGGAACATACAGGGTACAGAACAGTATGAGAGGAACATACAGGGTACAGAACAGTATGAGAGGAACATACAGGGTACACAACAGTATGAGAGGAACATACAGGGTACAGAACAGTATGAGAGGAACATACAGGGTACACAACAGTATGAGAGGAACATACAGGGTACAGAACAGTATGAGAGGAACATACAGGGTACAGAACAGTATGAGAGGAACATACAGGGTACAGAACAGTATGAGAGGAACATACAGGGTACAGAACAGTATGAGAGGAACAAACATACAGGGTACAGAACAGTATGAGGAAACATACAGGGTACAGAACAGTATGAGAGGAACATACAGGTACAGAACAGTATGAGGAACATTAGGTAGCCAGAACAGTATGAGAAGCAACATACAGGGTACAGAACAGTATGAGAAGAACATACAGGGTACAGAACAGTATGAGGAACATAGGAGGGTGTTGTACAGAACAGTATGTGAGAAGAACATAGAGGGTACAGAACAGTATGAGAGGAACAGAGGGTACAGAACAGTATATGAGAGGAACATATAGAGGGTACAGAACAGTATGAGGAACATACAGGGTACAGAACAGTATGAGAAGAAATATGAGGGCAAGAACAATATGAGAAGAACATGAGGGTACAGAACAGTATGAGAGGAACATACAGGGTACAGAACAGTATGAGAGGAACATACAGGGGAGAGGAACATACAGGGTACAGAATATGAGAGGAACATACAGGGTACAGAACAGTATGAGAGAACATAGAGGGTACAGAACAGTATGAGGGAACATAGAGGGTACAGAACAGTATGAGAGGAACATACAGGGTACAGAACAGTATGAGAGGAACATACAGGGTACAGAACAGTATGAGAGGAACATACAGGGTACAGAACAGTATTAGAAGAACATAGAGGGTACAGAACAGTATGAGAGGAACATACAGGGTACAGAACAGTATGAGAGGAACATACAGGGTACAGAACAGTATGAGAAGAACATACAGGGTACAGAACAGTATGAGAGGAACATACAGGGTACACAACAGTATGAGAAGAACATACAGGGTACAGAACAGTATGAGAGGAACATACAGGGTACACAACAGTATGAGTCTCGTCTCCAACAATATGATCCTCATCATTTATAAAATGAATAATTTCAACAACCTATTGCGTGTAAATAAAAATTTACAGTAATATGGAATTTGAGCAGGTCATACACACACGATTCTGGATAATGAAGGCGTAAAAAAGGCATCAAAGCCTATAATAAAGGTACAGTACAGGCAGGGTTGTTATGATTTAAATCAAATGACTGAAATCATGTGATTTAAATCGATTTAAATCAGAGTAAAAAAATCATGATTTAAATCAAAATGATTTTTTTACTAATACAGTGGGGTATGCTATAACGAATCTAATTGGTTCTAGAACCTTGTTCGTTATAGCATTCGTTTGTTATAGGATTAATCCATTCCAGGCCCCCAAATACAACCACTTAACACTGAAAAATATAATATAAAATTGTAAAAATTGTAAAAAAGTGCATAAATATGCATCTAAACCCCTGAAATAAAGAATATCATTAATACTTGTAATAATAAAACAATAAATTAGAAAAAATAAATAAAAAAATTTAAATTATGTTCGTTGTAGGAGTTTCGTTCGTTATAGCATTCTCAATTTTATAGGTAAAACCGTTCGTTATAGGAATATTCGTAGTAGGATCCGTTCGTTATAGCATACCCCACTGTAACTGTTTTCTCTTTTTATTCTACATGTTTGAAAAGTATACGCAATGCAGCGGGCTAATAACATTATTTGGATTTACATAATTATGTACAGTACTATAGTCTGTTCTCTCCAGTTTTGCAAAACTTTGATCATATCATAAGGTCTCATTATTAATGTATATATTTACATGAAATATATTGTTAACTAAGATAATAAATACTATTGAAATTCAGAAGAACTGTAGTATTCTCTTCTCCCGGCATTATATATCAGTCAATAAGGAGCAAGGGGCTGTAAACTTTTGCAAAGCTATAGTGAAGAGGCTGTAGGCACTAGGCTATACATATTCAGATATTCTATTTTTATCACTTAGTATGTTCTTTTTAAACAACATAAATATTATTTCTGATCAAAGAAGCATAACTGGTTTTGTGATAAAAACTACTAAGTCTGAAAAAGTCACTTGGATCAGCAAGTTGCTAATTATATATATGCAACAAATTGACCCTTCCGAACAGTGGAGCACGAAGAGTTTATCAAGATGATTAAAATGCTAAGACCAGGATAAGTTCCACCTAATAGACATCAAATTGGAGGGTCTCTTTTGGATCAAGCCTACGATTCAGTGATTAAGAATTATTCAGAAGAACTTGGTGGGAAAACAGTTTGCATGGCCATGGATGGATGGAGTAATGTCCATAATGAGCCTATAGTATGTATAACTTTAACAGCGGACAACCTTATTTATCTTGTTGACTCTATAGACACAGAATCAAGACACAGCTGATTATCTGTTGAAATTAGCTGAATGTGCTACAAAAAAGTGTGAAGACAAATTTGGATGCACAGTAAGAAGCTGTGTAACAGATAATGCTGCTAATATGGCAAAAATGAGAAGTGAATTCGTACAAGATAAATCCATTATAACATATGGTTGCTCTGCACACCTGTTAAATTTGCTTTGACAAGACCTGCAAATCAAGAACATTAAGGAGCACATTACTGAAATCATTAAGTACTTCAGAAATCATCACATCCCAGGATCTTTGTATAGAAGAGCAGGAGGAACAATGCTAGTACAGTGGGGTATGCTATAACGAACGGATCCTACTACGAATATTCCTATAACGAACGGTTTTACCTATAAAATTGAGAATGCTATAACGAACGCAACTCCTACAACGAACGCGGATGAATACCGGACTATTTCGCCTGGCGCATGAATATTGTTGTACCGCGACCCACAACAAGAGCGTCAGGTGCCATCTTTGTCTCATTGTGTAGCCAGTGCACCACTGTTATTGTTGAAATTTCGTCTTTTGATGTGGAAATTCGCATTATTTGTATAACTATTTTGTTATACAAGTATACAATTGTAACACTGAGTCGTCCAAAGCGAGTGAGAAAGCTAATAACCCTTGAAACTAAGAAAGAAATTATAAAGAAACGTGAGAATGGAAGAAGCATTGCGAAACTTAGTGATGAATATGGGATGGCTAAATCGACTATATGTACGATTTTGAAGAATAAAGAGGAGTTAAAAACTGTGCAAGTGGCTAAGGGAATCTTTAGACTTAGCAAAGCAAGGTGTAATGTGATTGAAGAGATGGAAAATTTACTCTTAGTGTGGATAAAGGAGAAAAAAATGGCAGGTGGTAACATTAGTGAAGCTATAATTTGTGAGAAGGCTAAACAATTGTTTGAGGACCTTAAAGCCAAGACTCCCAGTGGAAGTGATAGTGATGTGCCAGTGTTTAGGGGTACCTGCATGCTGAATAACACTAAGGTAAGATAAAGTACCGTATTTTTTACATTTTCCACAGAATTTTTTCAGTGTTAAGCGGTTGTATTTGGGGGCCTGGAACGGATTAATCCTATAACGAACGAATGCTATAACGAACGAGGTTCTGGAACCAATTACGTTCGTTATAGCATACCCCACTGTAATGCCATCAGACACACGATGGAACACAGTGACAGATTCTATTGAATCTTATTTAAAGAACTGGGAGACCCTTGTCAAAGTGTGCAAAGAAAATAGTGAAAAAATTGATAAGAAAATTGAAAGGAAACTTAATGATAAGGCATTAAAAAGAACTGCAGAAGACTATTTAGAGAGACTTAAGCCTATTGCTGTGGCATTGGACTGTGTCCAGAGAGAACATACCCTATTAAGTGATGCCGTAGAAATCTGGGTAAAACTGAAAACTGATATTAAGGAGTATTTAACAGATAAGAAGGATATGGATAATTTTGAAAAAAGAATCAAAGTAGCATTGACACCTGCCCATTTTCTAGCTAATGTGATAGATCCAAGGTATCAGGGCAGACATCTGACTCCTGAGCAGCGAGACATTGCAGAACACTATGTGTGCGAGTCTCTTCCACATTTCCTTTCAACATTAATGTCCTTCCATGGAAGAAGTGCACCATTTAAAGAGGTCTATTTTGGTAAAGATGTTGTAAAATCTCTCTCACCCCTTGCTTGGTGGCAGTATTTTGCCAATGATATGACAAAATATGTAATGGATGTTCCTAGGCAATTATTTACAGCTGTTGCATTATCAGCAGGGGTCGAGAGAATTTTTTCCACATATGGATTTGTACACTCAAAGGTAAGAAATCGCCTAGGACAGGAAAAGGCATCTAAGCTTGTCACAGTACATAATCATTTCAATGTTCAACTAAGCTAATTAAAATGTTTTGAACTATTTTTGTTGTTTACAGAATGAGAATATTGTGTTGACTTGAAGTTATTACCGGTAATTCTTAATACACTATAATCCTACAAATGTAAGAAAATAAACTTGTTACCAGTATTATTTTTTTTACAAAATGAGAATATTATTCTGTTGACTTGAAGAAGTTAAGTTATTAATTTTTGAAACACTGTAATCCTATAAGAGCATTTATGTTAAATTTCATTATTACGTTTGGATTTGTGCACTCAAATGTAAGATATGTTACCAGTTTTCTTTTATTTTACAAAAAGAATATTATTGTGTTAAATTCCATTGGTACATCTACTGCATAAATATCTTAATGCCAATTTTCTGTTTATTAT
>NW_024732780.1:6140086-6159668 GCF_018991925.1 Homarus americanus
GACCTTATCCTCTACATCAGTATTAGACCTTATCCTCTACATCAGTATTAGACCTTATCCTCTACATCAGTATTAGACCTTATCCTCTACATCAGTATTAGACCTTATCCTCTACATCAGTATTAAACCTTATCCTCTACATCAGTAGACCTTATCCTCTACATCAGTAGACCTTATCCTCTACATCAGTATTAGACCTTATCCTCTACATCAGTATTAGACCTTATCCTCTACATCAGTAGACCTTATCCTCTACATCAGTAGTGCAGACTCATCCTCTACATCAGTAGTAGACCTTATCCTCTCATCAGTAGTAGACCTTATGCCTCTACATCAGTAGACCTCATCCCTCTCACATCAGTAGTAGACTGTGATCCCTACATCAGTAGACCTTATCCCTACATCAGCAGACCTATCCTACATCAGTAGTAGACCTTATCTCTCACATCAGTAGTAGACTTTATCTCTCATATCAGTATTAGACTCATTCACATCGTAGACCTATCTCTACATCAGTAGTAGACCTTATCCCCTCACATCAGTAGCAGACCTTATCCTCACATCAGTAGTAGACCTTATCTCTACATCAGTAGGAAACCTTATCCTCTACATCAGTATTAGACCTTATCCTCTACATCAGTATTAGACCTTATCCTCTACATCAGTATTAGACCTTATCCTCTACATCAGTATTAGACCTTATCCTCTACATCAGTATTAGACCTTATCCTCTACATCAGTATTAGACCTTATCCTCTACATCAGTAGACCTTATCCTCTACATCAGTATTAGACCTTATCCTCTACATCAGTATTAGACCTTATCCCCTACATCAGTAGTAGACCTTATCCTCTACATCAGTATTAGACCTTATCCTCTACATCAGTATTAGACCTTATCCTCTACATCAGTAGACCTTATCCTCTACATAAGTAGACCTTATCCTCTACATCAGTAGACCTTATCCTCTACATCAGTAGACCTTATCCTCTACATCAGTAGTAGACCTTATCCTCTACATCAGTAGACCTTATCCTCTACATCAGTAGACCTTATCCTCTACATCAGTAGTAGACCTTATCCTCTACATCAGTAGACCTTATCCTCTACATCAGTAGTAGACCTTATCCTCTACATCAGTATTAGACCTTATCCTCTACATCAGTATTAGACCTTATCCTCTACATCGAACCTTATCCTCTACATCAGTAGACCTTATCCTCTACATCAGTATTAGACCTTATCCTCTACATAGGTAGGAGACCTTATCCTCTCTACATGGTGGGGAGACCTTATCCTCTACATGGTAGGAGACCTTATCACTCATCAATGAGAACCTTATCCTCTACATCAGTAGTAGACTTATCCTCATCAGTAGTAGACCTTATCCTCTACATCAGTAGACCTTATCCTCTACATCAGTAGACCTTATCCTTTACATCAGTGGTAGACCTTATCCTCTACATCAGTAGTAGACCTTATCCTCTACATCAGTAGACCTTATCCTCTACATCAGTAGACCTTATCCTTTACATCAGTGGTAGACCTTATCCTCTACATCAGTAGTAGACCTTATCCTCTACATCAGTAGTAGACCTTATCCTCTACATCAGTAGACCTTATCCTCTACATCAGTAGACCTTATCCTCTACATCAGTAGACCTTATCCTCTACATCAGTATTAGACCTTATCCTCTACATCAGTAGACCTTATCCTCTACATCAGTAGTAGACCTTATCCTCTACATCTGATGATAGACCTTATCACTCTACATCGGTATTAGACCTTGCTCACTCTACATCAGTATTAGACCTTATCCTCTACATCAGTGAGAAACCTTATCCTCTAACATCAGTAATGAACTAGCCTTATCCTCAACATCAGTAGACCTTATCCTCTACATCAGTAGTATACCTTATCACTCTACATCAGTAGTAGACCTTATCCTCTACATCGGTAGGAAACCTTATCCTCTACATCAGTAGACCTTATCCTCTTCATCAGTGGGCCTTATCCTCTACATCGGTAGGAGACCTTATCCTCTTTCGTAAACAGAATGTATCCTCTACATCAGTAGGAGACCTTATCCTCTACATCATTGTTACACCTTATCCTCTACATCAGTAGGAGACCTTATCCTCTACATCAGTGATTTATCATCTACATCAGTAGACCTTATCCTCATCAGTAGACCTTATCCTCTACATCATTAGTAGACCTTATCCTCAACATCAGTAGACCTTATCCTCTGCATGTTAGTAGACCTTATCCTCAACATCAATGGAATACTTATCTCTATCAAACAGATACCTACCTCTTTCATCCAGTAGACTTTTATCCTCCTACATCAGTAGGCCTTATCACTCTACATCAGTAGGAGACCTTCCCCCTCCTCTCATCAGTAGGCGACCTTATCCTCTTCATCAGTAGGGAGACCTTATCCTCTACATCAGTAGTAGACCTTATCTCTACATGGGAGACCTTGTCCTCTACATCAGTAGGAGACCTTATCCTCAACATGAGAGACCTTATCCTCTATCAGTAGGGCCTTGTCTCATGTGAGAGAGACCTTATCCTCTACATCAGTAGTAGACCTTATCCTCTACATGGGGAGACCTTATCCTCTACATCAGTAGGAGACCTTATCCTCAACATGAGGGAGACCTTATCCTCTACAGCTTGGGAGACCTTATCACTCTACATCCAGTAGAGACCTTATCCTCTTCCCCGCAGGAGCCTTATCACCTCACATCAGTAGGAGACCTTATCCTCTACTTGGTAGCAGACTGTCTCATGGTAAGGAGACCTGTCCTCTGGGAGTAGGTGACCTTATCCTCTACATCAGTAGAGACCTTATCCTCTCTACATCATTGGAGACCTTATCCTCTGTCAGTAGGAGACCTTATCCTCTACATCATTGAGGCCTTATCCTCTACATGAGTGAGCCTCCTCTACATCAGTAGAGACCTTATCCTCTACATCAGTAGAGACCTTATCCTCTACATCAGTAGGGAGACCTTATCCTCTACATCAGTAGGAGACCTTATCCTCTACATCAGTAGGAGACCTTATCACCTCTACATGGTAGGAGACCTTATCCTCCATCGATGGGAGGACATATCCTCCACATTAGGAGACCTTATCCCTCATCAATGAGGCTATCTCCATCAGTAGGTGACCTTATCCTCTACGCATGAGTAGGTGGCCTTATCCTCTACATCTGATGAGGAGACCTTGTCACCTCTACATCAATGGAGACGCTTCATCACTCTACATGAGTAGGAGACCTTATCACTCTACATGAGTAGGTGACCTTGTCTCTACATCAGTAGGGAGACATATCCTCTACATCAGTAGGGACCTTATCCTCTACATCGGAGTGGGTGACCTTATCCTCTACATCAGTAGGAGACCTTATCCTCTACATCAGTAGGAGACCTTATCCTCTACATCAGTAGGTGACCTTATCCTCTACATCAGTAGGAGACCTTATCCTCTACATCAGTAGGAGACCTTATCCTCTACATCAGTAGGAGACCTTATCCTCTACATCAGTAGGAGACCTTATCCTCTACATCAGTAGGAGACCTTATCCTCTACATCAGTAGGTGACCTTATCCTCTACATCAGTAGGAGACCTTATCCTCTACATCAGTAGGAGACCTTATCCTCTACATCAGTAGGAGACCTTTGCGTCCACAGTCGTTCGATGTTCTGGGTGTGTACCGCCCCATATGTACATACAGAATAAAAAATTTAATATCTCGCTTATGTGTAATTAGTGCCAGAAGTGCTACCGAAGAAAAGTGTCTTAGAATTGTCAAAATTACCAATTGTAACTAATAAAATTTACGAGATTCATTTAGTGACAACACGTGAAATAATACAGAATACAGCCACTCCCCGACTTACGACCGCCTCAGTTGTACCAAAATTTTGACAAATTAAGTATTTTCGAGACCCCAACGTCAGTGATTGCGATGTGTACTGACAAAATTTTCGTTTGTAAATCACTTTAAAATGGCTGGCAATCTTAAAAGTGAGAGTCTTGTGTTGCTGAGAAGAAAAAGAGACACCCATTTTAGATTTTCTATGTATTATTTAAGCATTTTCGACTTACGACCTGGATTTGGGTCCCTAACCCCGTCGTAAGTCGGGGAGCAGCTGTAGTGTGAGGTAAGCACATTAGTGACATCGCCATTGTACCATCTTCATTTTCTTTGGTTAATATTCGTCCATTGGCTGTCCGCAGGTTCCCTCCGTGTTTACCTGAGGTTGTACAGTGGGGTATGCTATAACGAATGGATTCTACTACGAATATTCCTATAACGAATGATTTTACCTATAAAATTGAGAATGCTATAACGAACGAAACTCCTACAACGAACATTATTATTTATTTTTTTTATACTAATTTAATGTTTTTTTATTACAAGTATTAATGATATTCTTTATTTCAGGGGTTTAAATGCATATTTATGTACTTTTTTACAATTTTTACAATTTTATATTATATATTTCAGTGTTAAGTGGTTGTATTTGGGGGCCTGGAATGGATTAATCCTATAACGAACGAATGCTATAACGAACAAGGTTCTAGAACCAATTAGATTCGTTATAGCATACCCCACTGTACATTCTCCTCACTTGGTCGGTTATCTTCTCCTTACCTCCTCCTCGTAGGTTAGGTTGGTTGGTTCCTTTGATATGGGAATAGGTTGGGGGTTTATTTTTGGTGTTTTACTCAAATTTGACCTCCATTTTTTTTGCAAATTAGCCATTTATGTTAAAAATGAAAATGTTAATTTTTTTTTTGCAAAATCTGCTAATTTGCAAAAGAAATGAATGTCAGATTTGAATAAAACACCGACAAATGTCATAAAAACCTATTCTTGTACCAAAACCTGAGGACAGCCAATGGGTGAATATTTACCATTTTTTCTTTTTATATGTTTAGTAATTTTTCAGTATTATTATCATTTCGGTCATGAAGAGAATTTTAAGTTTACGTTAAGTTGGAATCATGTTTTTAGCCCCGACAGTTTTTTATGGGTTTTGATCGATTCTGACCTACTTCCAAATAAGTGCATGACCAAAATGATAATTTTACCATTTTTCAAATCCAGGAGAACCACAATTCTGTGCAATACCTCTAACTTCACTATGATAGCTGATTTGTGTTTGACAGCAAAGAGTGGCAGTAGATATGCCATTAAATAATTCAGTAAATTTGCAGTAGTTTACACAACTCTATTAGAAAGTCAAAGCTATGTTTTTCTAGTGTATTTTTGTGTTTTGACTGGTTCTGACCTTGATTTCCGACGGAAATTTACTGTTTTTTAGTTATCGGGGGTTTTGGGTAGGGCATTTTCCGACAAAAATTTTGGCCAAGTGAATATAAAATACACTAAAAAAACAAATAACCAAACCTTTTTTTTTTGGATGACCTGACCTGACCTGCCCTAACCTAACCTAACCTTATCTAGCCTAACCAAAGTATCACCATATGATGGAATCCTGTATTTCTTACCTAATATGGCCTGGTTCTGGTTCGGAGTCGGATTCTGAATCAGTACAGGTGGCTGATGCCAACTATGTTGGTCTTGACGATATTTACATTCGCTCTTACACTTAGGACACTTTACTGAGGTCGGGAGAACACCATGAGATCCAAAAAATGCTGTTGCTTGTTCGTTTTACCCAAAAACGCGCAATTAACGCCATATAATTGAAGTGACACCCATCGCAGACTTCCATGGTCGGAAATGAATTTGAATTTTGAAATATGGGAGACCCAAAATTACAATCGAATCTGATTGGGCAAAAAATACCACGAATTAAACCACAATTCATTTTAATTGGTGGCAAAATATTAAAAATAAACGCTTTTGATAAGCCGCGTGACGTGTACGGGAACGCACGCGCATGACGATTTACGAAGGAAAAACGCTGAGTGGGAGGTGAGGTAGGTGATAATGGCGGAAGATTAATGGAAGAAAATAGAGAAAGATCTGGCATGCGCTATCTCCGCAATTATACGTTTCCAGAGGTAATGTAATAGATGAAAATTATCTTAAAATTAGAAGTCTTTTTTTTAATATGATAATAGATTTGGGGGAGGAATGTTGTGTGAACTACTGCAAAAATACCAATAATTCCACCTCCTACCTTCCCCCACGAGCACTAATGGGCAGGTTGACACAAACAATAATAGTCTTACCTGGTGTGTGTGATGGTGCAGGCTCAGGAGGCAGTGGAGCTTTTGTGGTGCGATGTGGAACTTTGGATGATGATGATGATGAATGTGATGGCAGAACCATGCGCCTGGGTTGTTTCTTGGGTTCAGTGGAAGTGGGAAAAGGCACAGGTACATTAACCACGGCTTGGTGGACCATGGCAGGCACAGAACGTAGCGTAGGTAGGAGGGGCATACGCATGTTGACGTAGATCATGCCGACCACACCGAAGAAAACCGCAAGAAGAATTAATAACAAGAGCGGCACAGAGTAGTGCCACGTACTCTCGTCACTGTGCGAGTGATCGAGGCGTGCGCTCGACTCACTGTGGTGTCTACCGTTAGCGATTCGGACCTGTTCGTGGTTGCCAGGAGACGCCCGACTCACGATTGATTCCTCAACACCCATAAAGCTCGAGTCGTCCTCCAAACAATCTCTATCATCAAATTCTCCATTTTCTAAATAAGTTTTTCTATTCCTGGCAATAACGTCCGACGTATTAAACAGCCGAGTCTGATGAGATGAAGAAATACCCGAAGTGTGATTCTGGTACGAGTTGGCTTTGTAGGAATTATTGTTAGGCAGTACATCACTCTCCTGGTTATTGTTCCACACATATGACGTCTGGTTCTTTCTCATGGACGTGTCATTGGCATCATCGCCGTCTGCCAGATCAGAGTCTGAGCCAGTGTCATATTCGTCATGAATTTTGGCTCTAGGACTGATGCCGGAGCGTGCAGACACTGGGTAGTAGGTCCTGCGTGTGGGGGAGGGGTCACCACAAGCATCACTACGAGACAACACTGACACTCTCCCTACATTAGGGTCTCGGCCAACCTGTGTCACCTCACTGATCTGCCGCCCACTCGTTCTGCTCACCTGGGGACCACTACTGCTCTCATTTCTGGCATTCAAAGTTGTATCTGTGTTCCCCCTTAACCCCCTTCTATTTCTAAATAACCTACTTGATCTACTTGCTTGTGAACAGACAGAAGAATCGTTATCATCATCTTCGTCAGAACTGAATGTATTAAGCTGGCTCGTATTGGAGGCTTTTCTCGCTCTACTTTTCGCTGTAGACGTCTTTTTCTGGTTCGCTATGACGTGGTTTAACTTCTTGATTAAAATATTTCTTGTACTTGCTGTGACACAGGATGTGATGCCATATTCCTTCAATTTCTTTCTAAGGTCGTCGTCCGTAAGCGACTTGTGGGACGCCATGTTTACGAACACCATCATAGACACCAGAGAGCGACACAGCGGCGAGGAGCCAAGGGAGCATCACCCGCCTCACCCTCCTCCCTATCACAGAGTCTTTATACCTCATCCCATCATATACTCCTGGCAACGTGTTCAAATGTCTATTAACGTATTAAAACATGATACAGTAAGAGGGCCATTTAAAATATTATTAAAATTTTATATCACTCAAGGTCTTGGTGATGTTACCTTATTAGAAGCTTGATTATATAAGTATATTTCCAGCATGGTGGTTGTATCTACCAACGCGTTAATAATGAGGCCATTCAAATATCAATCCATCTTCTGTTCATCTGAGATTAAGACAACGATTTGTTTAATTAGTTAAAAGACACTTAAGTTCCTTAACTAACTTGCTGCAAATACTAAATAATAGCTCAATTGTACATACTCTTCTCAGATAACAAATGATAACCGGTGTTAAAGCAGCTTGTACCCTAATGCCTGACGTACAGTACACACAGTGACACCAGTAACACAGACGGAACAATATCAGCAAAAATAGCTAAAGTAAACGAGGAATCAAAGTGATAGAATTATAAACACGCTTTGACCGCCGTGTATGCAAAAAGAGACAAAATGAATACAAGTTTTCGGTTAAGATAAGGTTGCCTAGATAGTTGTGAAGATAAAAAAGTAACCGGATACTTTATAATTGACATGTCCGTCTTGTGGCTCAAAGAAGACCGCATTAATTATGTTTTGTTTTGTTTTTCTGACCAGAGAAGTAAAAACATATCTAACTGAGACATTTAAACACACACACACACACATACATATACATAAGGCCTCGACACCTACACACACACACACACAAGACAGTATTGTACACAGGTGCTTTTGTAGAGTAAAAAATAATTACCATTTACCTTAGAATATTTCCTAATGTCAATTACACATGGTTTCAATATGGCCAGAATATGCCCCCCTCCCCTTTTGATATTCCTGGATCCGCCCCTGCAAGGACGAAGAAACAGTATTGACGGGGACCAAATGTGAAAAGGATCTGGGCGTGTATGTTGACAACGATCTGAAGTTCTGGAGCAATTGATAGAAGGTGATTCGAGCAACTAAAAAAAAAAAAAAAAAAAAAAAAAATATATACATATATATATATATATATATATATATATATATATATATATATATATATATATATATATATATATATATATATATATATATATATATATATATATATATATATATATATATATTATATATATAAATATATATATATTTTTATATAAATATTTTTTTTTTTCATGTACAGTAGATCCACAATGAAAAAGTGGATAAGATAAATCTTGATAAAATCACACGGGAAAATGGAAACAACGGAGCACCTTAGCTTTCGTCTTTATTCAAGACATCTTTAGAGGCAACTGGATTACATGTTGTTGTTGTTGTTGAGATTGTCTGACCGTAGGCCGACACGGGCCTACGGTGGTTCCGGCTGGAGCTCCTGGAGCAGCCAGACCAGATTTGGGATTGGAGGTTGTCCTACCTGCAGATATGAAAGGATATTGCAGGTTGCAAGTGTGAGCGGACCCCCGATCAGTGGACGCTTACCACCAACCCCCAATCTTGGACGTGGTCAGTTTCGGAGTGGCGCGCCCCCCCGAACTGGGGTCCGCACTTTTACTTTTATCCTCTTCGCCACTGATCGGCTTGTTAGCCGCTTGGGCGATCGGTCACGACTCTTTTCTTTATATTCTTCACCAAAAGGTCGGCTCGCTAGCCGCCCGGGCGATCGGTCACGTCTCTGTCACGCACTGTTGGCAAATACTGGGCATGCACCGGCTCCTGAATGTACCTGAACCCGCTCCAGTGTTGGTCAAGTCTTCTCTTGAAAGAGCTCACACTCGGTGCCGTCACAACACTTTCTGGTAGATTGTTCCAAGAGTTTACAACCCTCACTCCGAAAAAGTTTGCCCTCACGGTTTTCCGGACTTGCAGCTTCTTCAATCTTGAGCTGTGACCCCTTGTGGGGCGAGCGTCCGCCAGCTCCAAGTAAGGACACTCAACTGAGTAGTGCCCCCTGAGATGCTTATAAACCTCAACTAGGTCCCCCCTTGCCCGTCTGTAGTATAAGCTAGGCAAGTTCAGGCGCTCCAATCTCGCAGGGTAGCTGAGATGCCGAAGTGCAGGCACCAGCTTGGTGGCCCTCCTTTGAACATTTTCAACCAACTGACAGTCCCTAGCATATCTCGGGGACCAGATGGGGTGACAGTACTCCAGATGGGGAAGCACTTCACTCCTGAAGATCGTCACGAGGGACGGACCGTCTAGATATCTGAACGACCTTCTTATAAGACCCAATAATTTATTTGCCTGATTTACCTTCTTCTCACAATGGCCCGAGAACTTCAGCTCATTGTCAACATACACACCTAGGTCCTTCTCACACACAGTCTCAACTAGTACATTTTCTTCATCCCGTTGGGACATATGGTACGCCTCCTTACCGTTGGTACGCCCCAGGTGCTATCTGGGTGGTGGGTATCGTGTGATGACCCGGAGAAGGTGGTGAATGTGGTTTGTTTGGGCCTTTCGGGTTAGAGTGGCCGCTGGTGTTGTGTGTGCTTCTTGGAAGTTTTGAATTCTGTTTCGGAGGTCATCCACTAATCCCACCAACACACGTAGAGGAGCTTGAGAGAAGGGGGCGACGTGACTAGTCAGGTCAGGTCAAAATAAGGGACCCACTAAATAACTATCATACATCTAGATCCAAGGTTTTCAAAGCATTTTTAACCTTGGGCCACTGATAAAAAATTTATGTTTCCCTTTTCCCGTGTGATTTTATCATATATATATATATATATATATATATATATATATATATATATATATATATATATATATATATATATATATATATATATATATATATATGCAAGTAAATCACTGTAGGTGCGCGTGATCTAGGTATATGCTGATAACCACAAGGAAAGAAGAAAACACGAAGTTCCCAAGCGCTTTCGTGTAATTCACATCTTCAGGGGTGAGTACAAACTAAGGAAAAGTACAAAACAATGTATATACTGTATATACAAAGATACAGAGGAGGGTGAGATCAAGTCCACAATGGTCAGGTAATAGGTAATGACCCTACTATATATATATATATATATATATATATATATATATATATATACATACAGTGAGGTGCTTCCCCGTCTGGAGTACTGTCACGCCGTCTAGGGTCCGAGATATGCTAGAGACAATCAGTTGATTGAAAGTGTCCAAAGGATGGCCAGAAAAGTAGTGCCTGCACTACGGTACCTCAGGTAAGCAGAGAGAGTAGAACGCCTGCTATTGTTTAGCTGCTTACAGGCGGGCAAGGAGTGACTTAATTGAAATTCATAAACACCTCAGGCTCAGACGACACTACTCAGTCGTGTATTCATACCTGGAGTTGGGGTATGCCCGCCCCACTAGGGGTCATAGCTTAAGGTTGAAAAAGCCAAAAATTCAGAAAACTATTACGGCAAAGTTTTTGGAGCAAAGGTTGTGAACTCTTGGAACAATCTGCCAGAGAGTTCGTGATAGCACCGAGTGTGAGCTCTTTCAATCACGACCAGACTTGACCAGATATATTCTGGAACCACTGCATATCCTGAACTTATCAACAGCAGCTAACGAGGAGATCAGTGGCGAAAAGGATAAAGTCTCGGCTATACGGTACATTACTACTACTTACTAATTTTCTGTCACTCGGAATTGAGTATGACGATCATCCAGCTATGGTAAAATGATATGGGTTATTCGGGATGTCACCTAGGTTGGTGAGTTTTGAGGTGACTAAAGAGCCCAATACGGGACCGGCAACGTCGTCCACATTTGTTGCACAGGTGGGCCCCATCTAGGGCGGACACCTTTGTTCTTACCTGGAGTCGTCTTATGCTGCACTTTTCCTGTATCTGACGGACAGCAAAAATCATGTCAGCGGTGCCACGTGATGGTCTAAAGCCACATTGAGATTCTGGGAGGAAGTTTTCCGCCTTAGGAAGAAGTCTGTTTAGGAGGACTTGGGCTATAATCTTTCCAGCTACGGAGAGCAGCGAGATCACACGTTAGTCGCCAAAGTCTGACCGGACTCCCTTGCTCTTATAAATATTGAGAATGGAGGCATCTTTAAGAGCTTTGGGGATTTCCTCCTTTTCCCATATATTCTCCAAGAAAGAGTGGAGACGGCTTTATCCACATCGATGTTTCGGTTGAGCAACGAATTGAATTGAAACAGTTTATTTAGCCAGAAAAACACAGATACAGAGTGGATAATAATAACAATATTAACATGGCTGAGCCAGTTGAGAACCTGAGCTCTCGTTTAGGCACCTGATATATACCCTGTACTATACATTTATCTCAAGGAAGTATTATATAACATTTAGTAACATCTGGAATAGTACAATAGCATGGTGGTAATAAGAACATCTCCTAATGTTTCATGGCGCCTCTGGAAACCTGATGACTGATTGGTTGTAGATTCCCGCCAAAGAGTGATGTGGTGACCATAGTAAACTGGACATGGAAGAACCAGGTTTGACGTGGCTGAGGAATGTGGAAACGGTGGAAGGAATTCAACACATAGAAAAAACCTTAACTTGAGTATACATTATATTGTTGAGTGTGTGAGTCAAAGAAAATGGAGGAGAAATAAGATATTTTATTTTATGTGTATAGGATGTAATATTGTGTGTCGGATATAACATTGTGTGTAGGATATAACATTGTGTGTAGGATATAACATTGTGTGTAGGATAAAACATTGTGTGTCGGATATAACATTGGGTGTAGGATATAACATTGTGTGTCGGATATAACATTGTGTACTGGGCTTGAAATTTCGTAACCTTATACTGTAAAAGAATGGTGACGTTATGTAATCTTCTTTGTATTGTATTGGTAGGTGAACCCCAACCCTCGTTATTGTTTGCTCACTTGTTACTGTAATTATGATTAATGTAACTTGTTTGTCTGTTGAGTTGTGAATATTAACAAATCGGTTAATACTTGGCAACTTGTCTTTTGATTCGCTTGTTGGTACTTGTCAGATGCTTTATTTCTTTTGCTAAATGAATTTGTATTTTGATTTACTCTAGTGCATTGCTTATTCCTTTCATTTATTAATTTCATTGGCGACCTTGGTATTCTTTACTGTTACCGGAGTGGTGAACTATGGTTTGGCACAATCTAGGACCACCAGTCCGTAACAACACACACACACACTACTACTACTTTGCTGCCACTCGGAATCGAGTATGACGATCATCCAGCTATGATATAATGATATAAGTTATGAAGGATGTCACCAAGGCTGGTGAATTCTGAGGTGACTATTGAGGCCGATACGGGACCGGCAGGGTCGATCACAGATGTTGCACGTGTGGGGGCTACATCTAGTATGGGAGGGGCGGCGGTAGAGTCTTTCCGGCGTAGGCGCTTGTCTGCCTCGTTATACAATTGGGCTAACTCAAAAGTATTGACACCTTCTTGTTTGGTGCTCCTCCAATCGTGACGGTGTGGAGGAATAGTCTCACAGGTGAAGGGGTCGATTTGGCACTTTTTCAGGTTTGTCTCAAGACAATCCTTATGTCTTTTCAGTTGCCTACCAAGCGTTACGTTTACTATTCGTTAGGTGACTGTAAAGGAACTGCTTTGGCAGTCTACTGTCGTCCATGCGGGCAACATGGCCAGTCCAGCATAGTTGTTCATGGATAATGGTAGCCTCGATGCTCCTACAGTTGGTGTCAGCAAAAATACTGGCATTTGTTCTCTTGTCTTCCCAGCGAACTCAGAGGCTGGAACGTAGACTACGTTGGTGAAAGTTTTCAAGTGCCTTGATGTGCCTCCTGTATGTGACCCATGTCTCACTGCCATATTACAGGGTGGGGAGGACCACTGTTCGATATACGTGTAACTTTGAAGATAATTTCAGCTCCTACAGCTGAAGACACGGTTTCGGAGTCTGCCAAAGGCTTAAGATGCACATCTGATCCGATGCTGAATTTCTTCATTGACGTCCACAGTGGTGGACATATGGAAGCCGAGATACCGAAAGTGGGTAACATTAGAGAGGGCAGTACCGTTAAGCTGGATGGATGGTGGAGGTGTGGCTAAACGAGGGGTAGGCTGAAAGAGAATCTGAGCCTTACATACATTCACCTCGAGGCCGAAGTGTGCATACGCATCTGTGTAGGTGTTCAGGATCTCCTGTAGGTCGCATTCAGTGTGAGTGACAAGGTTGAGGTCGTCTTCATACTGAAGTTCAGTAATGGAAGCTGCCGACATCTTTGTTCCTGCCTTGAGTCGTCGTATGTTGAAAAGATGCCTCATCTGGTACCCGATGTCCACTGGCATGAGTCAGGAAGGTGCCAGCACGCGCCCTTGTTTAACTCCCGTTTGGATGGGGAAGAACTCGGACTGGGTGGCACTGTGCAGGACACTACCGTTCATGCCGTCGTGGAGTTGCCTCACAAAGGCAATGAACTTTGGTGGGCAGCCAAAACGGCTGAGGGTCCACCAGAGGGCTTCCCTGTTTACCGAGTTGAAGGCCTTGGTTAGGTTGATGAAAGCTATGTACAGGTCACGACGCTGTTCTCTGTGCTTTTCCTGTATCTGGGGGGCAGCAATGATCACGTCAGTGGTGCCACGTGATGGTCTAAAAGCACATTGAGATTATAGGAGGAAATTTACCGCCTCAGGAAGAAGTCTGTTTAGGAGGACTCGGGTAGTAATCTTGCCAGCTATGGACAGCAGCGAGATCCCGTGGTAGTTGCCACAGTCTGACCGGTCTCCCTTGTTCTTATAAATATTGATGATAGAGGCTTCTTTAAAAACTTGGGGGATTTCCTCTTTTTCCCATATATTCTCCAGGAAAGAGTGGAGACGGTTTTATACACTTGCTTTATACACCTCGGCTGGATTCCATTAGGACCTAAGGCTTTATTATTTTTCATCTGTTTGATGGCAGTAGCAACCTCATCCAGGGATGGAGGTTAGCTGAGGTGGGTCAGATCTGGATGCTGAGGCACCTGCTGGCTAGTCAGGATATCCACATCGGTGTTTCGGTTGAGCAGTGAATGGTAGTGCTCTTTCCAGCACTGAAGGATGCCTTAATTGCCTTTAATTATGGAGTTACCGTCGGATGAGCGGAAGGGTACTGCACCAAGAGTAATTGGCCCGTAAAATGCTTTAGTGGAATTGAAAAATTTGCGCATCTTGTGCTAATCTGCAAATTTTTCGTACTTTAGATTACGAAGTTCCCGCTGGGCCGCGGCTTTCTTCTTGCAGGAAGGTATCAGCTTTGGTCCGAGATTGAGGGTTGTTCTGCCAGTCAGTTAAAGCAACACGTTTATCATCGACGAGTACATTGATTGCCGGGTCATTTTCATCAAACCAATCCTGGTGTATTATTTCAATCTGGCCGAGTGTCTCTCTGCAGGTTTTTGTCATACTTTTACTTACTTTTATCATCTTCGCCACTGATCGGCTTGCTAGCCGCTTGGGCGATCGGTCACGTCTCTTTTCATTTATCTTCTTCACCAAAAGATCGGCTCGCTTGCCGCCCGGGCGATCGGTCACGTCTCTGTCACGCACTGTTGGCAAATACTGGGCATGCACCGGCTCCTGAATGTAATTGAACCCGCTCCAGTGTTGGTCAAGTCTTGTCTTGAAAGAGCTCACACTCGGTGCCGTCACAACACTCTCTGGTAGATTGTTCCATGAGTTTACAACCCTCACTCCGAAAAAGTTTGCCCTCACGGTTTTCTGGACTTGCGGCTTCTTCAATCTTGAGCTGTGACCCCTTGTGGGGCGAGCGTCCGCCAGCTCCAAGTAAGGACACCTAACTGAGTAGTGCCCTGAGATGCTTACACACCTCAACTAGGTCCCCCCCCGTCTGTAGTATAAGCTAGGCAAGTTCAGGCGCTCCAATCTCTCAGGGTAGCTGAGGTGCCGAAGTGCAGGCACCAGTCTGGTGGCCCTCCTTTGAACATTTTCAACCAACTGACAGTCCCTAGCATATCTCGGGGACCAGATGGGGTGACAGTACTCCAGATGGGGAAGCACTTAACTTCTGAAGATCGTTACGAGGGACGGACCGTCTAGATATCTGAACGACCTTCTTATAAGACCCAATAATTTATTTGCCTGATTTACGTTCTTCTCACAATGGCCCGAGAACTTCAGCTCATTGTCAACATACACACCTAGGTCCTTCTCACACACAGTCTCAACTAGTGCAGTTTCTTCATCCCGTTGGGACATATGATACGCCTCCTTACCGTTGGTACGCCCCAGGTGCATCCTCTAACACTTCGTGACATTGAATCTCAGCAGCCATTTCTTCGACCATTCCTGGAGCCCACAGAGGTCCTTCTGCAGCTCTTCACAGTCCGTTTGGTTCTTAATTTCCCGAAATAACTTGGCGTCATCGGCAAACAGTGTACAACGTCAGGCATGTCATTTATGAAACAAGACAGTGGCAAGAATGCCCCATTCGGCACTGGGATTTGGGATGCTTGTTGTTGGGCTGTTCATCAGCCCATGTTCGAGCTGCTCTCTGAAATCATGTGCTACCGCTGGATCCTCCAGACGTTTTGTGTCAAAACCTCTTCTGGAGGCTTGCTGCCTTCGCCGTTTCTGGGCGACGTGAAGTGAGAGTTTGGCTCTGACGAGCCGATGATCAGTGTCACAGTGGTCTGAGCCACGGATGGCACGGGTGATGAGGACATCTCGCCGATCTCTTTCTCTGACAATAATGTAGTCAATGAGATGCCATTGTTTGGATCGTGGTTGTTGCCACGAACACTTGAACTTGTCAGCCTGCCAAAACAAGGTATTGATGATAGTGAGGTTGTGTGTAGCACACTTGCTGAGGAGGAGTAGGCCGCTGGGATTACACTTCCCAAGTCCATTTCTCCCTGTGGTTCCCTGCCAAATGTCAGCATCTCTGCCAACTCTGGCATTGGAGTCACTGAGGAGGACAACCTTATCTTCTCTGGGGATAGAGGTTAACACTGCCGAGGTCGGCGTAAAAAGCCTCCTTGATGTCATCGTCTGCATCCAGTGTTGGGGCGTATGCACTGGTGAAGAAGGGGTGATGCGAGTGATTCAGTGGGACTTGGGGAGTCATGAGGCGCTCATCGATCCCAATAGGCATTTCAGTTAGTTTGTATAGGATGCGTTGGCGGATGTCAAAGCCAACTCCATAAATGCGGTTTCTCTCCGCACCAGGCTTACCCTTCCAGAAGAAGGTGTAGCCAGAACACCGTTCTGTGAGTTGATCCTCGTCTGGGAGTACACACACACACACACACACTCCACGGTGTCACTATGACCACATGAGGTCCTTCGATCAACACCCGAGGACGTGTCACTGCAGCACGTGAACACCACACCACACGGCGTCCCCATTACCACGTGAGGTCCTTCATATCAACACTCGAGGACGAGTTACTGCACCACGTGAACACCACTCCACACGGTGTCCCCATGACCACGTGAGGTCCTTCATATCAACACTCGAGGACGAGTTACTGCACCACGTGAACACCACTCCACACGGTGTCCCCATGACCACGTGAGGTCCTTCATATCAACACTCGAGGACGAGTTACTGCACCACGTGAACACCACTCCACACGGTGTCCCCATGACCACGTGTGGTCCTTCATATCAACACTCGAGGAAGAGTTTCTACACAACGAGAACACCACACCACCTAGTGTCTTAATGACCAGCCCGGGTCATCAACTGTAAACTATAATAATTTCTATGTTCAATTCATGTTCCTTCTCCTTTCAGTAATGAAAGCTTTTGTTAAACCACCCACCTACCCCGTGTCTTTGTATGTAATAAGTCATTTTTGTCCAATGTATATTTTCAGCCTTCGGGCTGCAGAACTTTTTCAATAAACTGTTAATTCTTATTATTATTATTATTATTATTATTATTATTATTATTATTATTATTATTATTATTATTATTATTATTATTATTACACACACACACACACACACACACACACACACACAAACACACACACACACACACACACCCCTTCGCCCCCGCCCCACATACAAGACAGTTTTCGGTCATCAACAAAGGACAAGAAATAATGGTGACTAAGAAGCAAAAACTAGAAGACAGGAAATTAACACACCACCCCATCCTCAAAAAAGGCGATGACGTCACGGCGTACAACAGGTTGCGGTGTGTGTGTTGAACAGAGTCACACGCTTCTTGTCGTACCTTCATCCACTTATTAGACAATAATTGATCAGGTGCTGCCACTATCCCGGGTTAGTGGCACTGTACTCAAACGTTTTGGTACCACTATATACTCAAGGTTAGTGGCACTACTACATATACTTAGGGTTAGTGGCACCACTACATAAACTTAGGGTTAGTGGAACTACTACATAAACTTAGGGTAAGTGGCACCACGACATAAACTTAGGGTTAGTGGCACTACTTCCTAAACTTAGGGTTAGTGGCACCACTACATAAACTTAGGGTTAGTGGAACTACTACATAAACTTAGGGTTAGTGGCACCACTACATAAACTTAGGGTTAGTGGAACTACTACATAAACTTAGGGGTAGTGGCACCACGACATAAACTTAGGGTTAGTGGCACTACTTCCTAAACTTAGGGTTAGTGGCACTACTACATAAACTTAGGGTTAGTGGCACTACTACATACACACAGGGTTAGTGGCAGCACTACATTCAGGGTTAGTGGCATCACTGCATATACTCAGGGTTAGTGGCACCACTACATATAATCAGAGTTAGTGGCACCACTACATATACTTAGGGTTAGTGGCACCACTACATATACTCAGGGTTAGTGGGACCATTACATATACTTAGGGTTAGTGGCACCACTACATATCTCAGGGTTAGTGGCACCTCTACATATAATCCGGGTTAGTGGCACCACTACATATACTTAGGATTAGTGGCACCACTACATATACTTAGGGTTAGTCGCACCACTACATATACTCAGGGTTAGTGGGACCACTACATATACTTAGGATTAGTGTCACCACTACATGTACTCAGGGTTAGTGGCACCACTACATATACTCAGGGTTAGTGGGACCACTACATATACTTAGGATTAGTCTCACCAATACATGTACTCAGGGTTAGTGGCACCACTACATATAATCAGGGTTAGTGGCACCACTACATACACTTAGGGTTAGTGGCACCACTACATATAATCAGGGTTAGTGGCACCACTGCATATACTTAGGGTTAGTGGCACCACGACATATAATCAGGGTTATTAGCACCACAACATATACTTAGGGTTAGTTGCACCATTACATATAATCAGGGATAGTGGCACCACTACATATAATCAGGGTTAGTGGCACCACTACATATACTTAGGGTTAGTGGCACCACTACATATAATCAGGGTTAGTGGCACCACTGCATATACTTAGGGTTAGTGGCACCACGACATATAATCAGGGTTATTAGCACCACAACATATACTTAGGGTTAGTTGCACCATTACATATAATCAGGGATAGTGGCACCACTACATATAATCAGGGTTAGTGGCACCACTACATATACTTAGTAGGGTGTGTCATACGGAGGCGAATTTTTTTTTTTGAGTTTGAAAAATCAGCCCATGGTATTAATGATGTAGTTCTATGTGCAGAATCATGTGATATCTTCAGATTTGAAAAGTTTTCATTTTTTGCCTGGTAAATTTTCACTTGAAATCTTATGAAAATTCAGTATTCCCACCCTTTTACCAACACCACTAAAGTAGCTTATTTAAAGTAAAGTAAATGTATCAGGTTAATTTATTAGGATGAAAATGATCCAGAATAGTGAAACAAATGATCTTGACACATTTATTAAATTTAATATTCCTTTAGAAAACAAAATCATCAAATACAAAAAACCGGTTTTACTACTACGACCCGGTGTTGCTGCACACCATAGAGAACATGTCTTTCTTGCTTCTGTTTCTACTCATCACCTCCCTGTTGACCACCTGAGCTCGGATGTAGCCTTCCCTCCTCTCCTGGCTGTACACGTGAC